>NC_090265.1:182372143-182674018 GCF_040414725.1 Anabrus simplex
GTGCCATGGGGTTTGGTTTGGTTTGGTTTTTATAATACTTAAAACAATTATTAGAACAGGATATTTCACTTGGGATCTAATAAATTTAATAATATGGTTTACAACATGTATATATTTTTTTAAATCCCTTATGATCTATTAAACTATATTCAAGTACAGTGTTATATGACGAAGTGAATGTAACTTCTGTCATAAGTTTACTAAAAATATCTACGTAGGAATGAATATTATTGTAAGGTCTCATCGCTCTGTTCTTGTGAATTTCATTCTTATCCTGTGAAAGAATGAAGATATTTCTAGGACGACTTAGTTTCTGTGGTGCATAGAAAGAGATTGACTGCAACATATTTGAGTCATCAGTTTCATAATTCATTATTTATATGTAGGAAAGTAAAATATTTGCAATTTTGTCTGTGGTGCAAGCTATTCACACCTTGTTCTTTCAGTATACTTGAATAATTTATGAAGGGCAATTTTCTGTGATTTCATGTCATGAATTTTAAAAGCTTGTTTTGAGCACTCTCGATAATATTGATGTCCCTTGTGGTCTTTGGGTTTCAAATAATCGAGCCATACTCAGGTCTGGACCTTACAAATGAATTAAACAAAGGTAATAACATCTTTGGACGAAATGATAATGGATTCCGTATAATAAAGCCTAACATTTTCAGGGTGTTATTCGTAATCATTTTAATATGATCGTTAAATCTTAAATCTCATTGAATGTTATTCCAAATTCCATTTTCGTCTTGACACGAGTTAATATGTCAGTATCCAGTGCATAGTTGTGTTAATCTTCCACTTGTTTATCGCCGTAAACACTAACGCGGTTCAAATACCCGCCGAAGTAAGTTCGATGTTTGAAATGTAAAGTCGCATTCGTGTGGTTCAGATCCCTCAGCAGACTGGAGGACCCATGGCTATGACAATGGATATCAACAGTCTGTTAAAACTGCAAGCTTGCTTTGATTTGACTTATAAAGATATCGATGATATATGTCGTCCGGCTCCTTGGTTGGATGGTCAGCGTTGAGGCCGTCGGTTGAGAGGGCCCCAGGTTTGATTCCCGGTCGGGTCGGTGATCTTAATTGCGTCTGGTTAATTTTACTGATTCGTGGACTTCGTGTTTGTCCCAATACATTCCTCTTCATGTTCAGAAAACACACTGCACTATCAGCCACAACAGAAATACGCAATAATACACCCCTCTGCAGGGTTGACGTTAGGAAGATCGTAAAGGCCGTAAAACAGGGCCAAACCCACATGAGTGTCACAGCTCGCACCAGTGACCTCATCAGGGTGTGAAAAAGTGGTAGAAGAAGAATCGATTATATCTATATCTAGGAGAAATGAGTAGCGGAACAAACTGCGTAATCGCCGGTCAACAACAAAATACTATGGTCGTCTGACGAGAAGTCTCATGGGTGTGGGATAAGAGGTACGAGGGGTAAGCATGGCCACCGCGCATGCGCCTATCTCAAGTCTCAAGGTCTGACAATAAATATCTGTTCCGTCCGTGGTGACTCTTGCGATTTGAGGTGCTGTCGTGAAGTTTCGAAGTGGTAGGGCGATTGTGCCCTAATAATGAAGATGATTCATAGAGCTCGCACTGTCTGTCACGACTGATGCTTGTAGGTAAGAGCATAGTATCTGTTACTCGTCCCGTACCTATAAGCTGCCGAGACTTCTCTTCATACGCAGATAGTAGCCTACTACCTGATATTACCTTCGACCTGGTAAAATACGAGACTTCAGGATATATGGAGGACAAAAAAAAAAAAAAAAAAAAGGCCAGACAGGAATAAAATATAGGAGAGCACCCCTTAGAGCTACCAATCCTAGCGGCATTATAAGAGAATAGTGGATATTTCTGGAGCCTCCGTGACTCAGACGGCAGCGCGTCGGCCTCTCACCGCTGGATACTGTAGTTCAAATCCCGGTCACTCCATGTGAGATTTGTGCTGGACAAAGCGGAGGCAGGACAGGTTTCTCTCCGGGTACTCCGGTTTTCCCTGTCATCTTTCATTCCAGCAGCACTCTCCATTATCATTTCATAGCATTTATCACTCATTAATAAATCACCTTGAGAGTGGCGACCGCATTGTAATAACAGCCTATATATGTTTCATTCATTACATCCCTGACCTGGTCAAAGACTGGAAAACAGGTTGTAGGTTTTCATTTTCATTTCTGTCTACTGGTGTTACTACTTTTTTATATAAAGCATCAAAACACAGTTTTTCTATGTCATAAATAAATAAATAAATAAATAAATAGTCGGACTGAGTGGTTCAAACGGTTGAGGCGATGGCCTTCTGACCCCAACTTGAAAGTTTTGATCCTGGCTCGGTCCGGTGGTATTTCAAGGTGCTCAAATACGTCAGCCTCGTGACGGTAGATTTACTGGCACGTAAAATAACTCTTGCGTGACTGAATTCCGGCACCTCAGCGTCTCCGAAAACCGTAAAAGTAGTTAGTGGGACGTAAAGCAAATAACACTATAAATAAGTATTAAATAAATAAATTATGCTTGGTAAATTAAACCTAACACATATAGAAAATGATATCAATAAGTGTAGCACATTCAGTATAGACATTCTGTGAACTATATTGACATGCAAAAATAAGTAGTAGAAATTTCTGCGACAAAACTACTAACTCAAGTCTGCATTTTATTTCAGCAAGGGACTTGGAAATTGTCATACATTTCTTCTAACATTTTATGAATCGTCTGGACGAAAGCTACTTTTCTTTAAAAAGGTATAGTCTTTGTTTTTCATCCAAAGCTGTGGTATATTTGACATATTACTGCAACCCTTCATTATATTCATTAGCTTCTCTCTGTAGAATAAAATGGAACATCAAAATTAATAGTCGAGCTAAATGGCGTCAAATCAAAATGCGTGAATACGGTAGTTAAAGTCATATGATGATGATGATGATGATGATGATGATGATGATGATGATGGTAATGATGATTACATAAGCCTGTCGAAATTACTATGTATCTTATGAAAAATGTTACACTTTCCAGGTTTCATATTGCATTCGAATGAAATCAAGACAGGTATTGTAGCATTTCCTTACAAACCGTGTTGAATGCAGTTGTAGCTCGGAGTTGTATTTTGACGTCTATGGATCTGCGTACTCTTGAGAAAGCTACATACAACTGTCCAGAACTCAGGAATGGGAAGATTTATCCCAGCTTTAAATTTTATCTTAGTGACTTATTCATTGAGATACAGATGGCTACATTTAGATGAAATTGCCTCTATTTAAGAACGAATGGTATACCCGGAACCACAAGTTCTAAATCTATTCTTGGACCAAAACACTTTCTTCCTGAAGCCGAGTCCGTCTGAATTTCTGCATGAAGGATATTTTTTGTTTAGCTTCCGTAGATTCAACCTCGTTTCATTGCACAAAACAGTTCTATTTACTTCATTAACATCATAGCATATTATGGAGGCAATGATAATGTGCGTTATTTGGTCACCTATCAAACTATTCAGAACATTTTGATTGATGATGTTAACTTCTTCGTTCCATGGGCAAAAAATTTCCTACTTTGGGAACATTTTACTCTGACTTGGATGAAAAATAAAAAGAACCAATTGAATAATGTAAAATTGTTTTTAAATACTTTCTTGTTGAATCTCACTAGTGCAGTTTGGCCTAGTTCACCGTTTTCGAGGTTTACAAGCCGTTCAGTGAAGTTAAATTGTAATGTTGAGCCATAAAGTAGAATATTTCAAACTTGACTGGAGAACACCTGCTCTGCAACAGTGTGGAATTACTGCCACATGAGTCTGAAGTCTGTGGGGGGCGTGATTAGCTCAGTGACTTAGCTGCTGGCTTCCCACCCGGAAGGCTGAGGCTCGAATCCCGGTCGATTCTGGGCCGAGATCTTCATCTCAAGAATCGCGTGACGTCAGTAAAGGCATCCGGTTTTAAACCCCCGGCCAAAACCAAAATGAGCCTAGTTGGCTCCAGCTACCCAGAAATAAGTGGGATAAGCTGAAGAACGTGGGTTTTTTTAATTTTTATTTTTACTGTCTGAAGTCTTCAGTAAGCAAGATCTCTTTTCTAGCGAAAGGTGACTTGTTCTTTATAAGTAGATGACCTACTGCTGAAGGAGCCTGCTGTGGTTGGCTCCTCCCATTTGATTAACTAACCTGTCTCATTTATTCCGCGTCTTCTGACATTCTTATGTTAGACGTAGAAGTTTCCAAATTACTCTCTCTTCCCTGTGACTTAACTTTTCTCCGTTCATCTTTCTCGAAACGTATCGTTTTAGTTTCAGTTGTTTGTCTCTGTAACTGCGTATTTTATCTTTGCCACTTCTGCCTTTGTTTATGCTTTTCATTTTCTATTCTATTGCTATTTGCTTTACGTCGCACCGACGACGGGATAGGAAAAGCCTAGGAATGGAAAGGAACCGGCCATGGCCTTAATTAATGTACAACCCCAGCATTTGTCTGGTGTGAAAATGGGAAACCACGGAAAACCATCTTCAGGGGTGCCGACAGCGGGGTTTGAACCCACTATCTCCCGATTCTTGGATAGTGGCCGCACTTAAGCGACTGCGGCTATCGAGCTCGGTCTTTTCATTTTCCTCGTGGAGTTGTACATTGGATGGTCGACTCATTTTAACATTTGTTGATTTAACACGCGAAATGCATACAGCCTTTGACGATCGAAAATTCTTTCAAGTGAGACCTCATACCCTCATGGACGTCATGTTCTCCTGAAGGATTTCTGTTGAAATGGCGGATGCAGCAAAAACGATGGCGTAAACTCCACAATCGATTATGTTTGGCAATTGATCTACTCGGTGATTAACACTGGAACAGGAGTCAGGAACAGCCTAAATATAAAATAATTCTGTCGTGACAACGAAGTATTAGTGTTTAAACTATCGTTAGTATTAATGTTGAAGTGATCATTAAAAACACGTATAAAATGCGTGACATAATGTTTTGACATTTCCTCTAATTGAGGCACTGAGGTAAGAAACGGGACTAGTCATTATTTTGGAGGTATATATCTTTATAGAATTCCGCATCCGTTGATGCTAGAATGGGACTTGTTCATTAACTCTTTCCCTGTCTAAACCAGTGTTGAAATTTTGTGTCGTGCGAAAGTGAAGTTTGGGACAGTGATCTGGAGTGAAATCTGGCGTCCAAATCAAATATGAACATAGTTGTCTGACTAATTAACCTGGGTTGTTTAGTAAGAAACTCCCATTGTATTATCCCTTCCATGTTACAAGCCAAGGTATTGATAGGTTATTGACTTGACAACTTCGATTTTGATATGTATGTTTTGTTACATGACGCATTTTTATACGCTTATTTGGAATGTGAATATGCTTAAACGATTAAAAAGACTTTTGCTGTAAAATTGTAGGAATTTTTGAGTTAAACTTTAGTTTTGGCAAAATGAGTGTTGTTTAAATCAAAAACGGGACTTGTCAGTAATTTCAGTAATGTCACTAACTGGGGCAAATATTCGTTTATAGAAAGGGGAGTTAGGGATTGGAATAACTTACCAAGGGAGATGTTCAATAATTTTCCAATTTCTTTGCGATCATTTAAGAAAAGCCTAGGAAAACAACAGATAGGGAATCTACCACCTGGGCGACTGCCCTAAATGCAGATCAGTAGTGACTGACTGATTTTATATATCGATTTCCTAGTATGTGTCTTTATTATAAGAGTACATATTTTGGTATATGACTTTAATCTTCCTAATGAGCATGTAGGGTTAACTATAAGGTGTAGAAATATTATTATACATAATTATACACAAAAATTGATATATCTCAAAACTACCATTCCGTGACATGTCCTGTTTTTTTTTTTTTTATCTCAGCACCTCAATTATTGTCTGAATGTGTGGACGTATAGCCGGTTGAACGAAGTCCAAAGCTCCAAGCTCCAATGGCAATATAGGCATATATATATATATATATATTGTGGCCTAAAATATGTTTCTCTCGTGAAAAATATAATTAAAATCTCCTGGTAAATAGTCTTTCATCGGGCGAGTTGGCCGTGCGGTTAGGGGCGCGCGGCTGTGAGCTTGCATCCGGGAGATAGTGGGTTCGAATCCCACTGTCGGTAGACCTGAAGATGGTTTTCCGTGGTTTTCCATTTTCACACCAGGCAAATGCTGGGGCTGTACCTTAATTAAGGCCACGGCCGTTTCCTTCTAACTTCTAGGCCTTTCATATCCCATCGTTGCCATAAGACCTATCTGTGTCGGTGCGACGTAAAGCCACTAGCAAAATAGTTTTTCTTTCTTAGTCCGTTTACCCCCCAGGGTTGATTTCCCTCAGACTCGTGAGGGATCTCACCTCTACCGCAGTGTCCTGGAGCGTGAGACTTTGGGTCGGGGGATACAACTTGGGAGGAGGACCAGTACCTCGCCTAGGTGGCCTTATCTTCTATGCCTCGTGGGGAGCTGGGAAGATTGAAAGATATAGGCAAGGATACGGGAAGGAAGCGGCCGTGGCCTTAAGTTAACTACCATCCCGGCATTTGCCTGGAGAAGAAGTGAGAAGCCACGGAAAACCACTTCGAGGATGGCTGAAGTGGGAATCGAACCTCCCAAGACTGAGTGGACCCCGTTCTAGCCATCGTACCATTTTTCAAATTTCGTGGCAGAACCGGGAATCGAACCTGGGCCTCTGGGGGTGGCAGCAAATCACACTAATCATTACCCCACAGAGGTGGACTTCGATAAATAATCACCAGATTATAATTAAATCTGCCATTATAGTGCGAGCAAATGGAGACGATGTCTGCTACCCAAACACTTAAATGCACAGAATACAAATGCAATGAAAGCCTCCGTGGCTCAGACGGCAGCGCGCCGGCCTCTCACTGCTGGATACCGTGGTTCAAATCCCGCTCACTCCATGTGGGATTTGCGCTGGACAAAGCGGAGGCGGGACAGGTTTTTCTCCGGGTACTCCGGTTTTCCCTGTCATCTTTCATTCCAGCAACACTCTCCATTCTCATTTCATAGCATCTATCAGTCATTAATAAAATCACTTTGGGAGTGGCGACCCCATCGTACTAATAGCCTATATCTGCTTCATTCATTACATCTCTGACCCGGTCAAGGACTGGAAAATAGGTTGTAGGTTTTCATTTTCACAAATACAATGAATACTGAATTATTGTTATTTGCTAATACGTGTATCTGTTAGGCGAAGACATCAAAGCGGGCAGCAGGACTTGGTTCAGTCTAATGCCATTATATTGCCTTAAAATGAGAACCTCACTGCACTGACTGAAAAGCATAAACGATTGTTCTCTGTTATCGCATTCAGTACGTGAATACTTCAAAGCAAAGAGTAGAACTTGATTCAGTCTTATGCCAATAAATGATGTTAATGTTATTATGTGCAACAAAATGACAATCTCGCCTCGTTATCGAGAGAGAACCATCCATCTCAACCGAATCATATCTCTGCAATAGACATCTACAACGAAGCACTGATCACCATTGGTTAAAATGTCACTCCTCAGACTCAGCGCAAGGCTTTCTATCTCATGACGTTTGTACGCCCAACACTTGACTCGTTTCTCTACGTGGCCGGATATGAAGTGAGATGAATCTTCGTAGCGAGATTTTACAACCGGATGCTCTTCCTGACATCAACCTCATCAGAGAAGTTTATGAGATGGCATGAATGACGTGATATAAGCGCCAATGGTTCAAGGCTTTACGTCTCCACCCGACGGACGAATCACCATCAGCGTCATATGCCTTCACTCCATAATATGAACTCTGCGTAGAGGATTGGAATTTAAACCGAGCTGAGCAGCGGTCGCTTGATAGGCCGTGGCCCTTCAGGGCTGTTGCGCCATGGTATTGTTTTTTTCTTTGGGAACGCATTCTAGTGATTAGAAAATGTACAGCACCTCCCCTACCCTGCCGGCCAACATTTTGGTCGTAAAAATATTTTCAACGAATGGGTCTCGAACCGTCTAGGCACGGTGTCTCACTACTGTAGATTTGACGCGTCAACGACTATGGTCACCAGGCGTGCTGGTCTGCTTCGTGCGTGTTGATAAACATCAGAATGAAAAAAAAAAAAAAAGATTCATTTATTTCGCTGAAAGATAGTATTTTTAGTGAACAGTTAAAGTATGATTGCAATCACTGCATTGTAGTTGTAACCCATATCCGGTATCATTGAATATATCTGTGGAAGGTAACAGAAGCCAGCATGTAGGTAGTTCGACGTTATGACGATGGATATACTGTAGCTGTGTACCTACACCATCATCGCAAATATGCGACATCGGAGACAACGACTTCGCTGATAGAAACCAAGGAACTTAGAAACATTGAAACGTATTTTTCTTGTAAAGAAGACGTAGAAATCTATAACCCTGGCACCAATTGCAGCTATTGAAACCTCGTTTTTTTCAATATCACTGTGAATGGCAGATAGAATTAAGGATTTTGTATATATAGATTATTATTTTTAATTATTATTCACATTAAAGGGATGGAAATGAGGATCTGTCCAAATTTGCAATTTGCTTTACGTCGCACCGACACAGATAAGATGGGATAGGAAAGGCCTAGGAGTGGGAAGGAAGCACCCGTGGCCTTAATTAAGGTACAGCCCCAGCATTTGCCTGGTGTGAAAATGGGAAACCACGGAAAACAATCTTCAGGGCTGCAGGGTTCCAACCCACTATCTCCCGGATACAAACTCTCAGCTGCGTGCCCCTAACCGCACGGCCAACTCGCCCGGATATCCAAATATAATATACCTTGAACAATGTAGACGTTGCTTAGAACAAAATCAATAATTGAGATTAGGGTACATTTTGAAACTAATACTGTTGCCCTATTCCCCATTTCCGTCTGACAGGAGATAATGGGATGCGATTGCGTTCTAAATGCGAAGAAACTCTGGGAGATTCACTTACCAACATGTGTCAACAATACGCAAGTTATTCTTTGTTAGCTTCCTCTTTGCTTGTTGCTGGCTTGCTTGCTTGTTTTACCGTACATTCGTTCAAGGTGCAGTACCATGGGCGCCCATACCCGGGGGCAAGGTGGGGACGTGCCCCCCCACCCCTAGCTCTCAAGGAAAGGAAAAAAATCTAATATAGTCAGCTGTTTTTCTTTTATTAAAATGGTTTAAAAATCGGTATTACGTAGAAGTGATAAGGGATACCGTGTGTGGTATTCTACCGTGGAATACAAGTCGATATTCATCTTCCAAAATATTAAAAATACTACATACCCCCAGGTCTAGCCCCCCCCCCCCCTCACCCCTACAAACTATCCTATGGACGGCCATGTGCAGTACACATTGCCTCAGTGCGTGCTTCTAGTAAAACATGATTGGATTGCGAAGTCCATCGTAGGTAGCCACGTAAAGGGCGTTCAGGATAGAGTATGGTGTGAGCGATCCTCCTAAGAGAGACACGATATTGGCTATTGTGAGAAAGTTGGACATACAAACTGGGTCTTTGTTGAGCGAATATGGTAAGCAGCATTGCACATCTGATTTTGCAGGCGTGGCTGAGGATGCTTTTGGCAGTTAACTGCATCATTTCTTCGTATATTAATTTTGCGGAGATACCATCATTACTAGAGTCCGGATTGTTAATTAATAATTATTAATTTGTAAACTATCTTGACACATATTGGTAAGTGAATATCCCCGTGTTTTTTCACATTTAGAACGCAATCACACCTTTATATATTTTTGCCCTGTATGTATGTGTCTGAAAGCTTAAGATGTTTACGAATTAGGTTGGTAGGACCATTATATTTAATTTTGATGCTACATAGTTTTACACATTTCTAACAAAATTATATACCGCAAGTGTCTTTATATCGATTTCCACATAGGTATAAGACTTAGAAGATATGTATTTTTTTTTTCAAGTACAAATTCTAAACTTTGTAAAATGAGAATGTATTTTGTATGCTTTGATTTTAATCTCTACGAGAAAAAATGCGTGCAGCAGTACTAAATAAGTAAATAAACATCTTCCCCCATACAAAACCACGTGCCTTTATACCAATCTCCACCACTGTATTAGAAGACAAAATCACGAATCTCAAGAAGGTTGGATGGATGGACTTGGTAAGCGAGAGGAGATTTGACCAACAGGAATTATGCATGCATTCAATGCGGTGTTAGAGAAATGGAAGATTTAGGGAAGTATTCTTGTATTTTGTAGATATATGTGGGTTTGATGTCGTGGTCATCTGGGACCTCCAAATGTACGTGAATATGTAATTGGATATGTAATTACAACAATCTTGCATGCACTGGCCGAAATTCGAACTGCAGCTGCCTTGAAGAAAAGCCAGTGACAATGCCACTTTCTCAGAATCTTGCTCGGCTGTCACCTCGCGTAGCAACTGATGCAAATACTTGAGTGGGAGGACTTTAACAATGTTATTGTTTTTACGTCCCACTAACTAACCATACTTTGGACGGTTTTTGTAGAAAAGTGGGAGGACTATAGGTTATTTAAGTTGTCATTCTGCCACTCTTATAGATTTATGCGTCATTATCTTGTCTTTGGCAACCCAGTGCCCTAATTCTGTGTGACATTATTAGCTGATATTTGATAAGTGTATGACCATTACTGACCCTCACATGGTACAGTTAATCGAATTTGATAAAGAACTGTACTTAGACGTGCGTTGTTTTCTTTTCTTGGCATAAACAGAGAGAAGAGAGAATCTTTCTTCCAAACCACAGGTCTGCTATATTTCGGAAATCTTAAAAATGAACAGAATAGGTTTTGAATGCTCCGTTGGAATACTGGATCACAGTAGAGAATATGCACACATAAGATACATTTTGCGTCCCCTATGAAGTATGTACAGTAGTTCATGACACTTAACACGGATTATAGACTTGATTCGCGTATAATACGCATTTGAAACAATTCCTGCTCAACAAAACAGAAATGAAAACACTTCTGTACAAGATCACATCATAAGTTTCTCAGCTGGAAATTTTCCATCGATGTTGGCAACGTCGGTATTAAGTTGCATATGCCCTAGCTAGGATACACGTCTTGACATTTCCTCCACTTGGTCCAATTTGTCCCATTCATCACTAGAGTTTCTGCGTAAGTCTTGGAGTTTACGTGTATGGTTAGGACATCTAGAACAGCTTGTTTCAGTGTATCCCAGACCAAAGTACAGGATAGACACGAAAATCATCGCCCATTAAGATCAAGTCTTCTGCGAATTGCTGAGATATAATCCCGCTGTTGGTTGGAGAATGTCGCCCTTGTACTTTGAAGCACGCAGCGTGTCCCTAAGAATCACGAACGGTGTACGGTGACCCTGTGTAATACCACCCCAGAACCTCAGTGAGCCATCACCTGACTGCATATGTCGGGTTCAGTGTTTAAGATTTGCAGTATTAATTGGTACGCACCAAATACGCTGTCTGCGATCGTCTGGGGCGTCTATTCAGCATGATGTGCATCTGTAACGGACTGTATGATGTCGAGGGGGTAAGATCTGGACATCGCTATAACCGTCAAGAATGCACGTGGGCACCATGCAACCTAACAGTTGAAACCTACAGACACGTGATATTTGGGTGTTCCAGAACCCGAATATTTCCCGATGCGTTCCGGTAATCCCCATACACGGATGATAAGAAGTAAGTACCTGGGAACTCGTTCACTCAAAAGCTGATTTTCGGATTACCTGGGTACTCGTTCTTTAAAAAGTTGCCGTCTATAATCTTATGACAATGAGGAGGATGAATGAAGACTAGTTATTATTTTATACTCACTCAATCTCAGCATAAACGAATATTTCGACTAAGAGAATAAAGTTTGTTCTCAAGTAAATTGCACCTTATGTAATAGCTGTGACGTATACATGACACGCGAATACAGATGTAACATATTTTTAATACATTTTTCTCCCATATATTCACCTATTTAAAAGATAGGTATTGTTTTATGGAGAGCAATTATATGATTCCCGCCATAAAAGAATTGTAAGAACTGTATTTTAGTCACTGACTATTTTTTAGTCTTCGGTATAAGTTATTTTATTTTAAAAATATTATTTAGGTTTGCACACCAGACGGCGACACATTATATCATTTTAGAATCAAAACTAAAGCATAATGGGCCAATATTTAAACATTACAGGGCCGATGTCCTAGATGTTAGGCCCTTATAAACAAGCATCTAAACATTACAACGAATCTGCCGAAAATTTGTGTTGACTATTTCCAAACAGACTGTAAACAAACCAAATTATTTTTACGAAAATATACTGTACATATATTTTTAAATAACGAAAAATTAGAAAAATGTGACCTTCAGAAGGCTGTTGAACAGAGGAAGCTGATATTAGGCAGAAATAAAGATCTTCAACCACTTCCTTTTTCTGAGTCATTACTTCAAAATTGAAAACGACTTATTATTTTGCTGTCCGATTTCGTATGGAATGTCCCGTAACTGCATGCATTCACTCGTGGCTTACTCGCTCAAGACTGACTAGTATTTGCCATCTGCACGCTTAGAATAAGCCCGTAGAAGATTCTCGGTAGTTTCCTCTTCCAGATCATTCTGGATGTCCGCTCCATTGTTAATCAGCTTCCAGCTTCCTCTAAGGAGCTTCCATATCGTGAGCCTCAACAATTTGCCGGTGATTTCGTTCGCTGCTGGCCCCGCACATGCACCTCTCGCTAGAATTGTAGTCTTGCCAGACCCCGTGCACTCTTGGCCTTCATTGCCACAAGATAATATTATTGTTGTAACCCAGTTTCTTTTCTTGTGTTTATAATGTGTGTTTATTGCTGTATCAATACGTATTTTTGTATTAATCGTGTTTCAAGGAAGTTTTTGATATTTTTTACAAGTTTCTTTACGTTGCACCGACACAGATAGGTCTTATGGCGATGGTGGGAGAGAGCTAGAAGTAGGAAGGAAGCGACCGTAGCCTTAATGAAGGTACAGTCCCAGCATTTGTCTGGTGAAAATGGACACCACGGGAAACCATTTTCAGTGGGGTTCAAATCCACCAACTCCCGAATGTAAGCCCACAGCTACACGACCCAAACCGGGTGGCCATGTTGCTCGTTGGAGTAGTTGTTGAATAGTATGAGCGCAGTCTAAGAACATAATGAAAACCTACAACCTGTTTTCCAGTCAATGGCCGGGTCAGGGATGGCATGAATGAAGTCGCCAACTTGCGGTGAGGATAGGAATTGTGGCCGGCTGCCGAGGCCTGTCGCACTCTTCTGGGGCAACGATGAATGACTGACAGATGAAATGAAATTATGGTGGAGTGTGTTGCTGGAACGAAATATGACAGGGAAAACAGGAGTATACGGAGAAAAACCTATTCCACCTCCGCTTTGTCCAGCACAAGTCTCACATTGAGTGACCGGGATTTGAACCACGGTATCCAGCTGTAAGTGGCCGGCGCGCTGCCGCCTGAGCCACGGGGGTTCAGTCTAAGAACATAATATAAGATTAAAATTAATTTCATTCATTAAATTAAATTAATGGATTTAAAACAGAATAGATGAATTAATAATGGTGGTAGGAAAGGCTAAAATATGGTAAGGCTATCAGATTAGTGTAGGATGCAGCAATTGTGTGCAGATAAAAAGGTTGAAGAGAATAGAATGGTATGGATATCTGCATCAAATTATGTATATGTGGACTTATCATGACAATAACAAATAAACAACATGGTCACTAGCCTTTGAGGACTGAATTCAAAGAGCAGAACTGGAATTCAAGCTTCGGCAATACTCGTATTTTTTCTGTGGTGTTCTATTTCAGCTAGGCAAATGCGGGGAAAGTATCGATGCCTTTCTCATAGGTTACAACAGCCTATTGTGGAATTCTTTACTTCCTTATCTATCCTATTTTTGAGGTAACCTAGGCAAAAGCTTACCTTCTTCCTTAGTAGTATCCATAATTTACAGAACTCAATTTTGTGTGTGGATATGTTGGTTTAGAGCACTGTTTTTGTTTTTTGTTTTGTTAGTGAATGCACGATTATTATATTTTACCAAGAGTATGTATAACGAAAATAACGTTGTTAGCTATGCAAAAGCAACAGAAACACAGTAAAAGCACAAAGTTGGTAATGTAAGATCTTGAACACAAAATTATTGTTCAATTTGTGACAGGTCAGTACCGTGTGTAGCTATCTCAGGTCCTGAAGCATACTTGAACAAGACGAGGCATATTCAGCATCAAATAATCCAGCTTGTTTTGGAGCAGATTATTCCACTTTTGGATAACAGCTTCAGTAGTCAGTTGCTAAACGTTAACAGGTGGATTAGGACGGTGGGCAATAACTCTCTTCAGTTCCTGCTGTCCACACCATTCGCTGTATGCCACGTGTCTCAAGGAACTGATTGACCACTGTGGCTCGCTGAACATGATCATTATCATGCACTAGTGGAAATCCCTCACCCATAGTTGCAGCAAATCCTGCACCTACAGGTCAGTCAAAGGAGGGACCACCCAGGAGAGGACCATTGCAGCAAATCCTGCAACTACAGGTCAGTCAAAAGACGGACCACCCAGGAGAGGACCCTAGCGGGAAGCGGCAGTCCGATGAGATCTGAACGTCCCCTTCTGCAGCTCTTGCAGTGTTTCCGCTGTATGAGGTGGGGCCATTGACAGGGTAGCTGTGGGCTCCAGGTACGCTGTAACAGCTGTTCTGGTGATCACCACCACGCAGCTTGCACGGCACCTAGAGAGAAACCGGTGTGCACCGACTGCGTGGGGTGCCATCAGGCCTCTCTTCGCAGTCGTCCGGTTTACTTAGCCAATGCTTGCCCGTCGCTATGTGCCCATTCCCTCCAGTAGTCTCTGTATATCAGACCAGTCATGTTACATTGGACAGCAATTAGAGGCTTACGTCAACCAAACATGATCTCACCCCAAAACATGACAAAACATTCTTACTGCCGATGGCGCTCCAGTATGAAGGGCTCGCTCTATGTCTCGCCGGATCGTCTCCAGTCTCTAATGCTCCTGTTGTATCGGTGCAACTCATTGTGACCTCATCAGAAAAGAGCGTACACCTCCTCTGTTCCTGATGGGCTATGAGTTGTTGCCAGCTCATACAAGCTGCTTTATGATGTGGTTTAAGAAGAGCTTTTATCACAGGCATCTTTGATATCAGTCCTCCATCTTCTAGCCGATTCCACACTGAGTGATCTGACACATACCATGTGTATGCATACGTTTTTGCCGGTTTTTGTGATAAAGAAAACACGTAATTTTCAATGGAAATTCATTTCTTTATTTAGAATATTGGCCTTCGGCTTCTACACACTTCGCCCATCTTTCAGGTAAGGTATGAATACTATGCCAGAAAAAATGCTTGTCTTTTGAGGCAAACCATTCGTTGAGACATTTTCCAACTTCCTAGAAATTTCTGAAGTGCCGCGCTGCGAGCGCGTGTCCCATTGATGCGAAGAGGTGATAGTCAGATGGCGCCAGGTCGGGGTAGTACGGCGGGTGCGGAACGATGTCCCATCCAGACGATTTCAAGTTGTCTTTTTACTGGTTTTGCGGTGTGAGACGGCGCATTGTCGTGTAACAAAATCACTTTACCATGTCTTCCTGGCCCATTCCGGTCGTCTTTCGATCAATGCGTGATTTAAATTAATCATTTGTTGGCGGTAGCGTTGTGCATTAACGGTTTCGTCGGGCTTCAAGAGTTTATAATTCACAATACCGCTCTGGTCCCACAAGCGATTTGTCGAAACCATGTCTCACATGTTGTAATCGATGGAACGTGTTCACCATATGTTTCTACCAGCAAACGATGACTTTCCCCAGCCTTTTTTAATTAAATAAGGAAAGCAGTGCATGCCGCAAATGTTCTTTTTTTCAGGCACAAACGTCGACATGATCACTGAACGATACACCACAGATGCCGGGCTGAGTGGCTCAGACGGTTGAGACGCTGGTCTTCTGACCCCAACTTGGCAGGTTCGATCCTGGCTCAGTCCGGTGGTATTTGAAGGTGCTCAAATACGCCAGCCTCGTCCGGTTCCATGGCTGAATGGTTAGCGTGCTGACCTTTGGTCACAGGGATCCCGGGTTCGATTACCGGTATGGTCGGAAATCTTAACCATAACTGGTTAATTTCGCTGGCACAGGGACTGGGTGTATATGTCCTCTTCATCATCTTCATATGTCCGCGTCATCACGACGCGCAGTTCGGCTTCGGGCGTCAAATCAAGAGACCAGCATCTGGCGAGCCGAACTTGTCCTCGGACACTCCCGGCACTAAAAGCCATACGCCTTTTCATTTCACGTCAGCGTCGTGTCAGTAGATTTACTGGCACGTAAAATAACTCCTGCGGGACTAAATTCCGGCACCTCAGTGTCTCCGAAAGCCGTAAAAGTAGTTAGCGGAACGTTAAGCCAAAAATATTATTACAACACGCAACACAGACGCTAGTGTTTGGCGAACTCAACTTGTGTGTGTTGGTAGGTTAATGTCAGACGAACAAACTGACGTATGTGTCAAATTCATACGCTGCGTACTGATCGCTGGCGCTATCTCGTAGTGAATCCGGAAAAGACTTATGCATACAGCTGGTACACTCCCGTGTTGCCCCCTCCCTCCCCCTCCCCCCATCCGATGATCCTGGCGGAATGAGATGGCAGCAGCGGTGGGCTTACGACGTGCTGAAAGCAACAACGCGAGTTGTTTCGCGTAGGCGACCCGTCTGTTGTCGATCAGAAACCGTTTGTCTCCCTGAACTTTTTCTAAGCTCTGGAGACATCAGTCTGACTCACTCCAACACGAGGGCCGACATCCACCTGTCGCTATCCTTCTTGAAGCATTGTCACAATTCGAATGCGGTCAGTAGCAGAAATGGGTACTCTTGCCATATTTACCTCCGTATTTCACGTGCACCACCGACCTAAACAAGTAGTGATGTCAAACTGACCAAACGGCAAATGTTTCGTATTGGGCAAATATCGAACTTGATCTGGGTTTAGCTTCACTGTGTGTCTAAGACATTGGTCTACAGTGCATATTGCAAAAAATGCCTATACCGTATGAAATAATAATATGCAAAACTTTATGTGATCACTGTAGTATCATAAATAAGTTCCAAGTCCTCCTTTCGGCAAAGAGATGAATTACCACCTCTAAAATATTCTGAATGTGTCAGTTTTGAGAAGAGATCGGTGATAATAATAATAATAATAATAATAATAATAATAATAATAAATTCTAATTCTATTCTAAAGCAGCTCGATTTGTTCAGGGCGATTTTCGACAAAAGAGTAGCGTTACAAACATGTTGCAAAGTTTGGGCTGGGAAGACTTGGAAGAAAGGTGACGAGCTGTCAGCGGAGTGATGGCGTGGAATGACATCAGTAGACGAATAAGTTTGAGTGGTGTCTTTAAACGTAGGAAAGATCACAATCTATATAAACAAAGTTGTAGGGGTTCCGCTGTTTGTAATTTCGTTTGTTTTGCCAACTTTTCAGATATTTATCAGTTTTAGGTCAACTCAAGACCGCATCTGTGGTTTTTATTTTTCGTGTCTGTTTGTCTGTTCCACCATCACGGGGAAACTGCTGAATAGATCTCCACCAAACGTCACATTTAGAGTATACTCATCACGGGGAAGGTTTTGATATGCACTTGATTTAAAAAACTTTGAATAGACGGGTGGTTTATAGGAAAATCAGAACAGTTTTCTTCCATTTTCTCTTAAACTATTGATTTTCTGTAAAATTCGTGGACTGCATGTCACACGTCTCTTCGTTATAAACGATTTTTGTTGTGTTCATAATTTAGCTTACTCTTACTTATTTTCTGCTGGTATCGTACTCTGCATTGAGTGACCGACAACGAACCTACAAGTTACCATGGCAACGTCTCTGACTGCTTGTCAGCAGGGAAGTAACGTATTGCCATTTTCTTCATCGTTACTGTAAACTCGTAGTTGTTCCTTGCATAGAAAGCAAAAGGGACACCAATCGGTCATTCTGCGGGATATTGGCGGAATATCGTTGGAGGTTATAACCATCCTCGAATAGCTTAAGTAATAACACCGTAAGTCATCTTCTGATCTGTTTTCCTTAGAATCCCTGCGCCTGAATTTCTCCTCTATTACCGCTTTCTTATATCCATAACTCATACCTTCAAAATTTATTGAGGGACATTTGATTTTCCAATACCTACATCCACTTGGTATGTACATATTTGCCCTATCCGCTTGTCCTCAGACATAATCCTATTTCCTATTAATTTCAACTTCCTTAACTGTATTACTTTCTTCCTTAATTACTTCTGTATGTATGGGAGTGCTAATCCTGAAACCTGGAAACTCTTTTCTTTGAGGAAAAATTCCAAGCTATACAAATATATAATTTTAGGCCCCGGAATATATCGAAATACGGATGCAATTTTAATGACGGTGCAGACCTTCGTTTCGGGATAATTGGTGGCTAAACGGTAAGTCGTATGACAAAACAGATAGCACAATCCCCGTTCTGCGCAGCTGTGAGCTCGCACCCGGGAGATAGTGGGGTCGAACCCCATTTTCACACCAGGCAAATGCTGGGGCTGTACCTTAATTAAGGCCACGGCCGCTTCCTTCCCATTCCTTGGCCTTTCCTGTCCCATCGTCGCCATAAGATCTATCTGTATCGGTGCGACGTAAAGCAACTAGCAAAAAAAAAAAAAAAAAAAAAAAATCCTCGTTCTATTTGGAGAGATCAACAACTTTGGTTTTATGACTTAGTGTCCTGTCTCGATTGTTGATACGTTAGATAGCACTTCATTTCTTGATTATAATCAAATATTTCGAATTCGATTGTGATTGGCAGTAGGAAATGTGGCCTTCCATTATCCTCAAAACTTACTCATTGTCTACCGTACATCACCAACAACGTCTTCTGACCTTCCTGTTTTGTTTCTAGAATAGCGCTAAGAGGCATGCAATTTAATTTAATCTTACTCACTGCCTTTACAGTAATTTACGGAGGAATCTGTGTACAATGTAGAATACCGTAGTGAAGCACGGGTTACATTTGCTAGTATGAAGATAAAGCTGGAATTCAAGAGGACAAATTGAGGCAAATATTCGTTTATAGGAAGGGGACATAGGGATTGGAATAACTTACCAAGGGAGATGTTCACTAAATTTCCAATTTCTTTGCAATCCTTTAAGGAAAGGCTAGGAAAACAACAGATAGGGAATCTGCCACCTGGGCGAATGCCCTAAATGCAGATCAGTAGTGATTGATTGATAGATTGCAGATTATGAGGTATCTTACTAACTCATACAATGTAGGACCATAAAGTTCAGGAACTTGGTATACAGTTCCGTACCGTGAATATAAACGTGAGCATAACCACCTTCAAAGCAATTACCTGGGGCCGATGACCTAGATGTTAGGCCCTTTAAACAACAGGCATCATCATCATCATCATCATCATCATCAACAACATCATCAAAGCAATTCCCTAGAACAATTGCAATACACTTTTGTCAGCGTTTGTAAAGCTTCCGGAAACACTGCTAGAAACCATCTTTCGCTACCTTTCGTAATATCTCCTATGATGCTGATTTTACCTCACTTGCTAATGCAAAATAATTCTTCTTCCAAGTCTATTGAATAGACGGGACATTGAAACGTAGAAAGCAGAAACTTTGAGACCTGAACATGGAGATAAATCTGGATATTTACGTCGTTTGTGAGAATTTATCCGACGAAAGCGGTCTGGCGTGTGCACGAAGGGGATAATGGTCTCTTCTTGTCTCAAATTAGTTTGGATAACGGTTGATTTTCACAGTGGCTTAGCTGCCTGCTTCTCACCTGAAAGGCAGATGTTCGAATCCTGGTGGATGTTGGGTTGTAATTTTCACCTGAAAAATCACACATTATTAAGTTGGGCATAAAAAATCAATGCGCTGATATAGAACAGCCAGATTTTGTGATCAATGATTTATCCTGGCTAAAATGCTAATAATCACCATCACCATTGTTTGCGTACACTGACATGGATCATGAAGACAGTTGTATTAAATTGGCGGCAACCATCGGTATTACATGGTGGTGCTTTACATGCAGGCTTCCTTTGTACCGGGTTCTATTCACGAAGGCGGTGTAAAGGAGGACATGTACCGGTACACAATTTCGTAAGCTTACTTTTTAAAATGCTGTTAAATACAAAATTAGCCCAGTTTTTCCAACCTAGAATGTAGGGTTTTACTTTTTATGGCCTGAAAGGGAATGGAGAACTGAAATACGATACAGCATAGGCTACTGTAATGGATTGGCCATTTTCAATGAATTGTTTCACTGATTCATTATCTGCTACTGCGTATTAATGGCGAACGTTGTGGAGAAATTATTCTGGATTTTTTTGTTTCTATTTTGCAGAAAACAATTTTGGACAGTATTCAGCGTGATGATCCCAGCTTCACGGGGGATGGATACACAAGTCTGGCCGTCATATATGCTGTGTTCGCTCTCTGTAATTGGGTCACACCATCAATCATCTCTGTGACTGGTCCTCGGATTGCCATGATTGTAGGAGCCATCACTTACGCGTGAGTAGCAATTGTCCTCAGAATAATGTGATGATAATATGAATGTTTGGACCCATGAATGACAATGCACGATACTTGTAGAGAATGCATTCCTTTTTCTGTCTCTTTTATGCATTACACAGACGAGTATCTAAGATGGAACAAGGGAGGACGTATACCCTAGGTTCCCATACCAGAAAAGTCATACGGAGTGACATAGTCATTGGTTTCAAACAAAACGAAGCCGTAATTTGAATCCCAATCAGTGCGTGCGGGATTTTAAAAATAAAGACACGTACTTGTGATTCCGAATCCTCGTAGGACTTTTTTTTTTTTGCTAGTAGTTTAACGTTACCGGTACCGGTACGTAAATGCATCGAAGGTTTTCGGCGACGCAAAGACAGGAAAGGATTGGGAAGAAAGCGGCCATGACCGGCCATGACCTTAATTAAAATAATTAACATCTGATGCGGAAATGGTAAACCACGGAAACCATCTTCAGGGCTACCAACGGTGGGGTTTGAATCCACCATCTTCCGAATGCAAGGTTACAGCTTCATGCCCTGGACAGCGTAGCCAATTTGCTTGGTCCTCGTTCCCTAGAGGTCTCCTGATTATGATCACAATATCAGCACTCACATGCAACAGGCTTTGGCAGCTGGCACAATTCCTATCTTCGCCACTAGATGAGGCTTCATTCATTCCATTCCTGATCCAATCGAATGATGGGGAACAGGCTGTGAATTTTAATTTTCATCAGTAGGTACTGCACTTGCATATTACTTAAAATATGCTTGCTTTGTCAGTGGCATGTATGTATGTATGTATGTATGTATGTATGTATGTATGTATGTATGTATGTATGTATGTATGTATGTATGTATGTATAGTACTTGTCATGGATGGCCTAGGCCATAGGCATACCAGCGATGTAAGGAAGCTGAAAGAAAAAACATTTGTTTCAAAAACTGGGTTTTAATAATGCAGGGCTTGTTCAGAAGTGTTCAGCTTCTTGGGTGAATGACCACTGACCAGTGTAGCAACTTCAGTTCTGATGGCTCTGGATTCAATTTACAGCCGGGCTGCGGATTTTAACCGTGTCTGGTTAAATTTCTCTAGCTCCGATGTGAAATGTTTGAGATCACCTTAGTGCATATATCTTCATTTACACACAACATATACACAAAGGTATGTCGTCAAGAAGGGCATCTATCCGTAAAACTGTACTTACATCCACATGTAGTGCTGAGCTCAAGTAGTTGGAGCAAATGCCAGAAAAGAAAGAAAAATTTAATAAGTGATTTTAGAAATAATAATTAACATCATTACAATAAAAAAGGATCCCAAAAAAGTAAAAGACTTCTGGGGATTGCTAGAAGAAACCACAGCCAAAATTCCAAAACATCACATCAAAATTTTACTGGGAGATTTCAACGTGTAAGATGGAAGTGAACAAACAAACCAATAGAAATGGAGAAAGGTTGATGAGTTTCTGCAAAAGCTTTAATTTACATACCGTAAAACTAATGTTGACTCATTTCTTGGCACTTCCATGCAAAAAAAATAAAAATAAAAATTGGTGATCTCCAAATCTTCATTCAGAAGAATTTCAATTAGACCGTGTGGTGATTTCTAATAAAAATCAAAGGAAAATTATGAATGTCAAGGTTAGAAAACTGGAATCATCGAATCTGATCATTATATATCTGTAATCAAAGTTCAATTTCAACCCAACCCAAGGCCAGAACAATAAAACAATTGAGAATTGATTCAGACACTCTTAACAAAAATGCAGAGTCCTTCCTCACAAATATCCCCAACCAAAATTCTGATTGGATGGAACTCAAAGGTAATATCACAAAGTCTTTCCAGACCATCAGATTACCTCCCAGGAAATGCAATGAGACCTGTGACAAAACAATTGAATTTAGAATGAAGGCCTGGCAAAATTTGAAATCACACAAAACCAAACAAAAATGGGATTAATTCTTCAAAATTCATAAACAGGTTTTGAAAACCATTAGATTGGAAAAACACGATTATGATAAATGAACATTAATGGAAATTGAACAGGATATATTGAACTTTTATAAAACATTTAGAGAAGAATTGTCAAATTATAAGGCACCTACTCTTTGTTTCAAACATCGAGAAGGGACCCTTGAAACAAATAACAAGGAAAATAGCAAACTTCTTGCAAATTATTATAAAGACCTGTTAAATCGTGAGCACCCTCACCAGCACCTTTCTTTTGAAAAACCCTAATTTAATCCAGACTCAGAACCCCCCCCCTTAGAAGAAGTCAGTGAACTAAAATATAATCAAATACTAGGAGAAGATGGTATAACTACTGAAATGTGGAAAATAGATGGTGATAACCTAGCTCAGCAAATTCACACCGTTATTGAAGATACCTGGATTACAGAAATATTTCTGACGAGTGGAAGTGTGCATTAATAGATGGAGTCTTGGTTTGTGGGCGGCTCCACATCGTTACCATAAATGAATTAGTCCTCATGGAAAACAGATTTATTCACACAGTCACCACATACAGTTTTAGTACGCTTAGCTTACAGGATACATTGGTTACACCAAACAAGACACAAAGAGACGTGATGCTCAAACACACTCCACACCGCCGAATGACGCTCGTTCAAGAGTTTATACAACGTGATGGAATGTTGCATCGTGCACAAGGGTACAATCTGTATGCGGGGCAAGTTCATTCTTCCGGATGCCACAACATCAACCCCCACCACCACAGTAAAGAAAAGTTCACAAATCAAATGGACGGGCAAAGCAAACTCTTCGTCCTGATCATGTTGTGTAGTCCTACTTTCTGGGTGGTGATGACGCATTGAGTACGTCAGGTGTAAAAGAAGTGCTAGGTTGACTGGATGAATAATAATAATAATAATAATAATAATAATAATAATAATAATAATAATAATAATGTTATTTGCTTTATGTCCCACTACTTTTACGGTCTTCGGAGACGCCGAGGTGCCGGAATTTAGTCCCGCAGGAGTTCTTTTATGTGCCAGTAAATCTACCGACACGGGGCTGTCGTATTTGAGCACCTTCAAATACCACCGGACTGAGCCAGGATCGAACCTGCCAAGTTGGGGTTAGAAGGCCAGCGCCTTAACCGTCTGAGCCACTCAGCCCGGCATTGACTGGGTGAAGCAGGGAGTAGATGTGTCAGGTGTGTTGGTGCAGGTAGGAACAGCAAGGTTTGTTTTTATGTATGCAGGATTCACACGGTCTGTACTCACTACTACTTCCTTGTTACCAATCATTAGTGTCAAAGTATTCTCATTACGGTGAACTACAGGGTAAGGACCAGAGTATGGGGGCTGCAAAGGAGACTTTATGTGGTCAGCTCTCAGAAAAACATGGGAAACAGTTACCAATCCGCATGGAAAACAGATTTATTCACAAGTCACCACATCCTGGGCGTTTTATGGACTTGAGTTAATATACTCATTTACAAGTATGGTAATACAGTATTTATTTTGGATTTTTTGTACTGTGTACATACCTGCCAACTTTCCCGATTCAGGCGGGAGACTCCCGATTTTCGACAGTTTTTCCCGCCTCCCGAATATTCTATCTTTTCTCCCGATTTTTTGGTGAACTTCAAACATTTGTTTTCAAATCCCTCCATTTCAGCTTTTTTACGTCAGTGCCGGAAGTCCTTCGCTCATTGGCCACTTTCAAACGAAATATCGAAGTTTATTAATGCGAGAAATGTGCGCGAATGTGCGATGTTTATTGAAACCTGTATATCGCGACGCGCATATCGATTGTCAATCTCTCGTTCTCGCGTGCTATGTTCGTGTTCGTTCACGTCAGTCTAGTCGATTCCATCCTCTTTGGTCGATTCTAGAGACTAGTCGCTTTCTTAGTAATATAGTGACATAATTTCAATGATAACGACGGGTGACTTCTAGAGATTTTAGAAGCCATTTGGAGACAATTCTGACTAATTTTAATTTATCTCAATATAAATAAAATGTTTTGTCTGTACATTGCTCAGAATTTAAAAAGAATGATATTTCCGTACCGGTCGTGGCCATATTAACAAGGAGAAATAAGTTTTAATTTTCCGTAATTTCTGTCTGTCTGTCTGTCTGTCTGTACGTGCGCAGGCTCATCACGAGAAAACGGCTGAA
Organism: Anabrus simplex; assembly: GCF_040414725.1. Lineage (NCBI taxonomy): Eukaryota > Metazoa > Arthropoda > Insecta > Orthoptera > Tettigoniidae > Anabrus > Anabrus simplex. The sequence continues at coordinate 182,396,897 of NC_090265.1, forward strand.
GAGAATTTAATGAAAATCGGTATATAACGTCGGGGAAAAAGTTGCTACAATCTAGGCCATAAATAATGTTATTCGCGCTGAGTGAAATGGTAGTTTAGGGGAAGGCCTAAAATTTAATTCTCAAATATTTGTTATTATTGGCCCTAATGATAAATACTACATAACTAAAGTTATATATTATTAAATTTCCTATCATTTATGTCTTATACATTTTTACCGTACCGGCTGTAATAACAGAGATATTCATGAATTTAGATTTTTTATTTATTTATTTATTATTATTATTATTATTATTATTATTATTATTATTTTGCTAAGTCCATATCAGCGCCGATGTACGAGAAAATGGGTGAACAGAATTGTATGTAAAGTCAGGGAATAAGGAACTACAGTCTATGCTATAAATAATTTTATTCACTCTGTTCGAAATGGTAGTTTAGGGGAAGGTGCCAAATTTTTTTTTAAATTACCTATCTTAGTGGTCATATTGAAAAATACTACATAACAAAAGTTACAGAGAATGCAATTTCCGATTATTTGTCTTATTCAGTTTTGCAAGAGACACTTCTCATGATTGATTCGTATAACTTACACTTCTCAGGTACATTTTTTGCCCCTTGTTAAGGGCATCATCAACCTTTAGGTAACCTTAAGTTCATATGTCTGAAACATTATCTATTCATACATGGATTAATGTGTAACATACTTTTCATTGTAATCCATATATGAATAGATAATGTTTCAGACATTTGACCTTAAGGTTACCTACAGGCTGATGATGCCGTTAACAAGGGGCGAAACATGTCCCTGAGAAGTGTATATAGTATTATGTACATTTCATCCACGAAACACGTGGCTTGTATTGAATAGGTGGTAATAATAGAATAAATTATTTTTGTGATAATTTGCTTATTCAGTTTTACTGTTCTGACTACAATAATATTGGTGGTGATGGTGATTAAATTTTGAAGATTATAATAATGAAGAAAGTCATGAACGAACGATCGCTTGAATAATACCACAAGAGGGAGTCATGAAAGAAAGGACGACTCACTTTACATTAGATGCTCTAATATCACAGATTCAGAAGAAAACTAAATGTGAAGGCCTCCAATATAGAAAGCTCATAAAATTGATCAACAATAGCATTACATTGACCATTGTTTGTTGTGATGTGCTTTGTGTATTCTGCTGCCATTTATCTACGATAGACGGGATTACTGCTGGGTTTCAAGTATAACAGCCTGCCTGAATACTGGCGGGAAGAAGCTGGGGAGTGGGGAGTTAGATCTCTCTTCTTTAGCATGCCATTCTTCTGGTTCATAAATTTTCTGATACTACTGGTATGTTACACACTGGATCATCATAGTATTCCAGCTATTCGATCCCTACTCGGAGGTAGTGATTTGAATGAGCAGTGTGCACACTTAAACAGAATAATTACACAAGAGTGTTTGCGGCTGTCTGCAGCCTGGTCATTCTAGCTCTGAAACTTTGAACTGTTAGATTGACACTGTAGTACCTTTCGCAAAAATTGAGAAAATGTACTGTTTTCATTTTATCGAATATTTCGTATGAAATCATAGCTTTTAATCATGACATTCATACTGGCGTCGTTGTAATGAGATGTTGACTTCAGTTGGGAAAACTATAAGGACAGTCTTCCTGAGAATTCCGTAGTGAAGCACGGGTACATCAGCTAGTTATTTGATCCAAATAGCATTGCGCTTCGCATAATTGCGCGGGTGCTTGATGCAATATATTAATCTATGCATTTGCTAAGTAATGGCATCTAAGTGCATGACTGATTCACACATCTGGATCATGAGTTCATACTATTTTCGGTAGGCTTATCAGAGACCGATCATCCCACTCACGCACTTCCTGTGAGGGAATAGAGATGTGTAATTTTTAGCCTTGTAGCCTCGTATAGCAACAGTCGGGCTTTGAGACAATAAGTGTTATAAATATATTGTAGTACTGTGTTGCGCAAGACATGTAGAATAAGCAATTTTGACCAATTGTATCTCCTGATTTCTCCTGATTTTTCCTGATTTACAAATCAAAATCTCCTGATTTTTGGTTTTGTAAAGTTGGCAGGTATGTGTGTAAGTAAAACATGTACATTACAGATCCTGTATAAGAAGGAAACCTGTAACTATGTATTTAAATCTGACATCAATAACAAAGAAGGATATCACTGTTACTAGTTGCCTACAAAATTCTCACCAAAGCACTACTCACAAGACTCGAGAAGCAAACAGACCACCTAAGAGATAAATATCAGGCAGGTTTTGGAAAAGGAAGATCGTGTGCAGTACAAATTTTTAATCTCAAAGCCATCTTACAAATACATAAAACCAGACAAACTTGGACAGTTTTTGTAGATTTCAAAAAAGGCATATGATTCTTTAGGTAGGCAAACACTTTTTGATGTGCTGGGAGAATTTAGGGTAGATAAGTAAGAAAACAAGAAATTTGATCAGACAGACACTGACACACAACCTTGAAAGTTCTTAGGTGAAATTTCTGAACCTTTCAATATTAAGGCAGGGGTCAGACAAGAAGATGGCTTGTCTCCATTATTGTTTAATCTTCTGGTAGAGAAAGTAGTCTGAACTTGGGAAAAGGAAACACAACGGATTAATATCGGCAAGCTAGTTAAAGATGAAATTCATATCAAATGTTTGGCCTTTGCAGATGATCTGGTTCTATCCAACATTAGGCAAGAAGCACATGAGAAAACCCAATAAATGGAAGGGATCTCCTTGATACTTCGACAGACAACCTCTGGTAACTCAGTTTGGTAAAATACCTCAGGTAAATAATTACAAATACTTAGGGGTAATCATCGAACCTTCTGGATTAAATCATAAAGCAAACAGAGGGAGAATTTCTGAATTACAAAAAGCCTGTGGAACAGATACAATCAAAAAATCAATATCTTGGAATGCTAAATTAAAACACTATAACACAGTAACTAAGCCTGTATCATTATATACATCAGAAACCTTGATCATTGGAGGCAGATCACTATGGTAACTAAAAATTTAGAAAAACAAGAAAGGAAAATCCTTAGGAAAATCTTCAGCCCAGTGTGCACAGAAGGAGTATGGATAAAAAGGAGTTATACCAGGATTCTGAGAGAATAACAGACACTGTTAGATAAAAATGATTGAAATTAATGGTCATATTCAAAGAATAGACAATGAAAGACTTACTAAAAATTTTTTAATGATGCCTCCTCACTAAAAGTTAAGAATAATTGGATATTCAAAATTGAAAAGACCTTCAAGAAATTAGCATAACAAGTGAAAATATATGGGACAGGCCTAGCTTTAGAATGTCTGTGAACAAACATAATTTTGCTGAAAAGCCCAAGATGAGAACCACCCCTGCATGAAGGAAGAATGGAAAAAAGAAAAAAAAAGTCCTAGCAAGAGGATGGAGATTCTGGAAAGAGAAGAAAGCAAATTCATCTCCTAAATAAGTTCAATCGCGCTCCTTAGTTGGGCACAACGTTGTGAAAAAAATAAAATTAATAATAATAGTAATAATAAAACATTGTCTTGCTCCTTGACTGATTGGCCAGCGTCACTGTCTTCTGTTCAGAGGGTTCTGGGTTCAATTGCCGGCCGGATCGGGGAATTTAGCCTCATCTGATCAATTCCTCTAAATTTGTGACTACCGGGCGAGTTGGCCGTGCGCGTAGAGGCGCTCGGCTGTGAGCTTGCATCCGGGAGATAGTAGGTTCGAATCCCACTATCGGCAGCCCTGAAAATGGTTTTCCGTGGTTTCCCATTTTCACACCAGGCAAATGCTGGGGCTGTACCTTAATTAAGGCCACGGCCGCTTCCTTCCAACTCCTAGGCCTTTCCTATCCCATCGTCGCCATAAGACCTATCTGTGTCGGTGCGACGTAAAGCCCCTAGCAAAAAAAAAAAAAAAAAAATTTGTGACTGTATATTTGTGTTTGTCAAAATATATTCTTCCTCATTTACACACAACACACTATACTGCCAACCATCACAGAATACATCCCGCCATACTGGGTTACCATCAGGAAGGGCACCTAGCCGTAAAACTGGGTCAGGTCCACATGTGTAATACACATCACACCCACGACTCCACCAGGGAGTTGAAAAAATTGCAGGAAAAAAATGACAAAAGAGTAAAAGCTAGACATATAGGACTACAGTAAGATAAGTGACTCTGAATGACAATAGTGAGAGCAAACATGATATTTATTTTGGGCTTGGGACCAATGACCTTGATGTGAGGCCTCTTAAAGCAATAATCAACATGATCTTTTGGGTTTATGCCATGTAAAACAAAATGAACTGCAGGAAGACTTTTACCTTTTGTGAAGACTTTGCTTTGCTTTCTCAGAAATGAACCATGACCAATCATGATGGTTTATAAGAACAGTTTCACATAATATAAACTCAAAAAACATCATGTTTATTATTCTGGGCTTTTGAAATGATCATCTAAAAATTATATATCACTTATCATAAATATCGCTTAATTGTATTCTTTCATGGCATATGGAGAGATATATTGTTTGTTCTTCATACAACTCGCATATTAAATAATATTAAATTATATTAACTTTGTCTATCATAATGTTTTTTGTTTTTAGGCTATTTATCTTGTCTTTTCTAACACCACAAACATGGTTGCTGTATCTTGCATCCTGTATTATTGGCTTTGGTGCTGCAATTATATGGACTGGCCAAGGGAATTATTTGACACTGAACTCCGATTCAGTCACAATATCTCGAAACTCTGGCATCTTCTGGGCCATGCTGCAGGCCAGGTAAATCATCATCCTGCTCTATCTTTACTTATAATTTTTTGATGATTTGTATGTTCATAGCTTAGAACCTAGTGTAAGGATATTCCAGCATTATGTTTGTGTGATGGTGTTTTGGGGCAGATGAGGCTATTCTATTCAGTATAGTTACTGTTGTTAGTGGGTTTCAATACTTGAATCTCCAGATTATTTACTTCCTGGGCCTGTTATGGACCTGAGTTAATATACTCATTTACAAGTATGGTAATACAGTATTTATTTTGGATTTTTTGTACTGTGTAAGTAAAACGTGTACCTACATTACAGATCCTGTATAAGAAGGAAACCTGTAACAATGTATTAAAAAAACTCAGAACAATAACTTTATATGTAAAAGTACCATGTATAAGCCAGAAACATCTGCAATGGCTAGTAGCACAATATGTTGGTTTTTTCCCTTTTTTTTTTTTTTTTTTTTTGTTAGACAGAAACTTAGTTTATAACTCTGGTATGTACTGCATTATATTACAGTTTATAAAAAACTAAAAAGTAAAAAATGAAGTACTCTGAAACACATATTATTTTCTAGTATCCCTTATTGATATTAAGAGGGGAATTCCTTATGTCAGTATTATTGGATCTTTACGTTTACTTATATACTTATATAAATTATCTGAGTAAGGAAGTGGAATCAGAGATAAGGCTTTTTGCAGATGATATTATTCTATATGGAGTAATAAATAAGTTACAAGATCGTGAGTAACTGCAAAATGACCTCAGTAATGTGGTGAGATGGACAGGAGGCAATAGCATGATGATAAACAGGGTTAAAAGTCAGGTTGTGAGTTTCACAAATAGGAAAAGTCCTCTGTTTTAATTACTGCGTTGATGGTGTGAAAGTTCCTTATGGGGATCACTGTAAGTACCTAGGTGTTAATATAAGGAAAGATCTTCACTGGGGTAATCACATAAATGAGATTGTACATAAAGGTTACAGATCTCTGCACATGGTTATGAGGGTGCTTAGGGGTTGTAGTAAGGGATGTAAAGGAAAGGGCATATAAGTCTCTGGTAAGACCCCAAATAGAGTATGGTTCAAGTGTATGGGACCCCCATCAGGATTGATTCAAGAACTGTAAAAAATCCAAAGAAAAGCAGCTCAATTTGTTCTGGGTGATTTCCACCAAAAGAGTAGCGTTACAAAAATGTTGCAAAGTTTGGATTGGAAAGACTTGGGAGAAAGGAGATGAACTGCTCGACTAAGTGGTTTGTTAAGAACTAGTGTTAGGTTTAATAGTACACCCAATCAATACACTTCACTTTACAAGTGAAAACTATTTAATATAAAAATATATTAAACATATAGTACTTTGGAACATGTTTTGTCTCATTTGAGACTTCTTTAGTCAAAACATTTCGTAGCAGATTACAATGATCATTGTTGCTATCTAATAATTTAAAAATGGAAGAACCCATGAACTGTTTGAGAATACACTAAAGTAAAAATATACACACTATTTACATATCATTGTTCATCACTTCTTGCAAAAAAAAATTTTTTTTCATTGTTAAAATTTGAATGACATTTCTTGAAAATGTGACATGCAGTGCTGGTACCTGGTGGCTTCAGTGTCATTCAAATTTTAACATTGAAGGTAACATTTTTTTTTGCAAGAAGTGATGGACAATTTTATGTAAATAATGTGTATATTTTATCTTTAGTGTATTCTCAAACAATTCTTAAAGGACCAGGGCGTCTTCCATTTTTAAATTATTAGACAGCAGCAATGAGCATTGTAATCTGCTGTGAGACATTATGGCTGAAGATGTCTCAAATGAGATGAAACATGTTTCAAAGTACTGTATGTTTAATATAATTTTATATTAAATAGTTTTCACTTGTAAAGTGAAGTGTATTGATTGGGTGGACCATTAAACCTAACACTAGTTCTTAATTTAAACTGTATCAATACGGATCTCTATGATGAAGTTCGTAAATTGTAATAAATGGTTTGTTCCAAGCTGTCAGTGGAGAGATGGTGTGGAATGTCATTAGTAGACGAATAAGTTTGAGTGGTGTTTTTAAAAGCAGGAAAGATCACAATATGAAGATAAAGTTGGAATTCAAGAGGACAAACTGGGGCATGTATTCGTTTATAGGAAGGGGAGTTAGGGATTGGAATAACTTACCAAGGGAGATGTTCAATAAATTTCCAATTTCTTTGAAATCATTTAAGAAAAGGCTAGGAAAATAACAGATAGGAATCTGCCAACTGGGCGACTGGTCTAAATGCAAATCAGTAGTGATTGATTGATTGATTGATTGATTGATTGATTGATTGATTGATTGATTGATTGATTGATTGATTGATTGATTGATTGATATTACCAGTATTGATTTACTCCTCAATTCAGAATAGCATAACGGTATGTAATTTTATTAGATACAATTTATTGTTGTGCTTTGTGATAATGCAGTTAACACGTTGTCTGTTGCCGCCTTCTGATCATTGACAATATCAGTGTGAAAATAAAGTGTCGCACTGTTTATAATTGATCTTTTAATGTAACAATGCATTTAAATTTGTTAACAACAAGCAGGAACGTCTGTTTGCTCAGCAATTGATTTTTTTCAATTAGAAATTGTCACGTCACTCATTTTGACACTAATCAAGCTATGGTAGGAGTTGCAGCTGTGATATCAGTGTTTATTTTTGTTTATAGTTTTATATACATTTCTTTGAAACATACCTGTAAAACTCTTTCACTAAAGCAGAAAATGAAAGTGGTAGAGTGATAGTTTCTAAGCAGTCTATAATTGGCCAAATTCTTAATTTAAAAATATAATTGATTTTAATATCACTTACTGAATTAATAATGGTAGCCTATGTGCAGTTAAGATGGTCTGATTCCATATAAATATAAATGTTACTCAAACAATTTTAATTTTTTCACAGATGGTATTTACAGTAAAAACTGTCATGGCCCCTTTCAAAATATCTGTCTTGTTGGTTTTCCTTCTTATAGAAAAGGTAATGTAAGTATCTAATATAATTTTTTTTAAGCAATCCTGTTTATATCGTGGAACGCCAGGAAATGCATTTGGTTTCACTTATGTGTGACTGACTGTGGTTCTTTCATTTTATCAAAGAGTGCCATAAATTTTTGTTATAGTATGCATGTCACTAGTTTGTTTTGTGTAGCATACCATAAACTATCTGTATAGACATTAATAACTTTTTAAATCAGAAGGGAGAGCTACTGTATGTTAATCTCATTAAGTTAGTCAAGACCACCCAGGTGACTCTGCTTGCAGTTGCCAACTGTAACAGCTGCACCCATACTTGTATAACTAATACACTCAGATCACTTTCATAACTAGTTATTACATAACAAGAAAGTCTTGTTTTAGTTGGCTAATATTTTCACTCACCCACATATATGGTTATTCATGTCATGCAAGAAATTTTGCCAGGAATATTCCTTTCATTTGTTGTTATACCATGCTCATCATTCACATGTGCTCAAACAACATACCTTCAAATCTATTCAATCCATTTAATATTTTAGGGGGTTCAAAGAGGGGAAACTTAGAACTGGGAACTGTTGAGGAAGAATACTTGTAAGGTAAGGAGTTAGATGGGACTCTTTTGCTGAAATAATATTCATCTTAATAAAGAGCCAGTGGTGGAATGAAAGAAACCAGATGCCCAGTGGCAGAGAACAGCAAATCAGAGGGAACTTACCTGAAAGTTGCATTGAGATTCTTTTTAATTTTCTAAAAGAGAAGCAATGAAGGACTTTTGAAGGTAGCAATGAAAATTAGCACGGTTGAGTATGCAATGTAAATTCTGATATATTTCCTTAATTTTATTAATGACATATTATTTAAAAAGATATTTATAGGTACTGTATGTCTAAAGTGGAAATCTACAGGTTATATAATGATTGTTCTCATGTAAGGTGCCAAAAAAGAACATTGTATCTGTCTATTTATAAATCTCAGATTTATAGTCAGTCAGTCAGTCAGTCCAGTCGGTCGGTCGGTCGGTCAGTCAGCAGATTACCTATCAATTGTTTACTTAGCTTTTTCTGAAATATTTTCAAAGAACATTGAATTTTATTGAACATTTCCCTTGAAAAATTAATCCCAATCCCTTACTTCTCAACCTATATATGCATATTTACCCCAATTTGTCCTCTTGAATTACAACTTTATTTTAATATTATGATCTTGCTTACTTTTAAAAACTCCACTCAAGCTTATTCGTCTACTAACGTCATTCCATGTCCACTGACAGCTCGGAACATTCCATTTATAATACCAATATAAATGGTCCGTTATTGGACATTATAAACTTTCCAGCCATGCATGGCTAGCATACCGTGGAGGCCATGCGTCTTGGTGGGTGTGCTATTTACCAAACGAAGAGCCCAACTTAGCACACTGGTGCGAAATGCTGGCGACCAGGAATGAGTTAGCTGGAAAATTTATAATGTCCAATAACGGACCATTTATATTGGTATTATAAATTTACCCATCCAGGAGAAGTATTTCAGGTTCCCTATGGGAATCAACATCTGTAACATACCACTTATGATACAGATATTGATTCCCATAGGGAACCTGAAATACAGTCATCAATTTCTGTAAAGGAGACTAAGTCTCCTGTAGTGCCATGTGTCTTGCTAGGTGTGCTAGTTGCCAATTGATGAACCCAAATTGGCACAGTGGGGCAAAATGCTGGCAACCAAGAATGAGTTAGCTGGAAAATTTATAATGTCCACTGATGGATCAGTTATATTAGAATTACATGTTACTTAGTCAAACATCTTGTCACCTTATTCCCAAGTCTTCCCAGTCCAAAGTTTGAAACATTTTCATAACCCTACTGTAACACTTCTGTTCATGGGTCGGTGAGAGAGATCATCCTGGCGAGGGATCTTCAGAAGGTGGCATCTGGCATCCCTGGGACTGCAAGAGATATTTACAGAGTCTTTTCATCAAACAGATCTAGAAGTAGCAGTTCTTTTATTTTTCTTTGCTTGCCATAAACACAGTTGACATTCAACTTCTCTTTTCAGTTCAGTGTCAGTGAATATGGAGAGAGTAGTCTAGTCTCTTTGTTGGTGTACCAGTAATTCTGAAATACATTTTTTCTTCAGCAGCTCTTTGCAAAATCTTTCCCACATAGCTATATCTGCCAGAAGGTTTTCTCTGCTCTTCATTCTTTATATAAATACATATTTCCGATAAAACTTAAGCAGAAATTAATCGAGGCTCTTGTAATGCCACATTTCGACTATTGCAATGTTGTTTTCAATGATGTGAGGCCACTGCTGTCCGTAAGGCTACAACGCGCTCAAAACGCATGTGTGAGGTATATATGCAGTCTAAGAAAATATGACCACGTGTCATCATCTTTCCTAGAACTAGAGTGGTCGCGACTCCACGTTCGTCGTAATCATCATACTCTGTCTCTCCTCCACCGAGTCCTTACTACATCTTCCCCAACTTACCTTTCTTCGCGTTTCCATTATTTCTCAAATGTGCATAACAGAGGTACACAGGCTCAAACATCAAACCTGCTCGTCATTCCTCACCATCGAACTGCAACATATAATAACTCATTTTCTGTGTTTGCTGCCCGAGAATGGAATTGCTTACCGGATGACGTCAGAGGAATACCAACCACCAGGTCATTTAAAAGAGCGTTAAGAGGTACAGCAGGATACGAATGAACTGTGCATTTCTAGTCCTTTACTGATGGTGTTAGTACATTATTACTACTAGCTATTCGTATTCTTCTTCTTCTTCTTCTTATTATTATTTTATTCTTCTTCTTATTATTATTATTGCTGTTATTATTATTATTATTATTATTATTATTATTAGGCCTATTATTATTGTTGTAAGTATGTTTATCTCACTGGGGTGGAATTTTATTTCTGTCATAAAATATTTAGATTGTCTTTAACTGTGCTATACTTAGTATTAATTACGCTAGTGTTAACTTTGATTCTATGTACAAATTGGTTTAGTGTAAGAGAAGGCCTAATGGCCTTAACTACGCCAATAAAGACATTTATCTATCTATCTATCTATCTATTTGTATTCCTTTTGGCAACTGTTCAATTCTCACAAGACGGTTTTCTACATAGGTCATCACCATACCCTTATAGTTGGTCAGTACCCATTTTTTCAGTGATATCACTGATGTTCATTGACCCTCATATGTGTTCATCTTGACCTGCTCGTTGATAATCACACCCATTGTCCAATGCAGCATCTCCATTTTAGCAACACATATAAGCTGACTGCCTAGCTAGCCTTGCCCATGTCTTGACACTGACTTATTGTTATATTTCTGACCTAAGGCAATAAGGCAAGTTCAAACTTTCTTTATCAGGGTTTGTTATCCATGAAGAGTAATATCAAGTGGTGGTGTGATTTAAAAATTTAAAAAAATTAGGTGGGCTGTGTGGTTCAGATGTAGATATCAGAGTAGAAATTGGTAGGTTTGATTCTGACTCAGTCCAGCGGTATTTGAAAAATTCTCAAATATGCCAGCTTCACGTCGGTATGTTTACTGGGACATTAAAGAACTTCCGTGGGACTAAAAGATGGCAGGAGGTGTCTGCATAGATGGGGGTATACGAGGGGGTACCCAAAAAACACCGGAATTATTTTTTAAAAGCTATATATTTTCAAAATTTTTACAAAACGACCTTATCCCCTTCAAAATATACTCCATTACAACTAATAAATTTGGCCCACCGGTGCTTCCACTGTTAGAAAAAATTTTTGTAGTCATCTTTTTGACTTTTTGACTGTTTGACAGCTCTTCCCTCATTTTTTTTCTTGACCTCTTCATTGTTGCAGTTAAAATTGAAATAATAAATAAAGAGGTTCAACCTATTCAATACAAAAGAATAAGAAATGCAGTGATTACATTCTTATTTAATAATAAGTAGAAGTGGTACTGGTTTTGACCCTAGTCCAGGTCATCATCAGCCGATTAAAACATGAAAAACAATGCATAGGAAAAAGAAAATAAAAGATTTGTTCACTCCAGATCAGTAGAAGAGGCAATATAAAAATGACGGGAGTAGACACTGTAAAATTCAGAAGAAGTAAAATGTAAGTCACTTAAAAGAAACAGTGCGTAATTTTCTAAACGGCAATATGGCACACGCAGTGTTAGGCAAAGTCTTATAATGTTTATGAAAAGCGGAGAACGGTTAAATGAGCTAGCTTGTATACACTGTCAGGCACAAAGTCATAACACAATCGGACACATATGAAGATCCATAATCGTGCTGAAGCTGAAGATGAGTAGATCAATTGAAGTAACTTGCCAGCTCCTGGTGATCAGCGCGATATATTCAACATCAGGCACTGTGGTTTCAAACGCCAACATAAAATGAAGAATAGCTTAATGATCCAGTATTTGCTTTGGTTGTGAGAATGTAAGTATATATAGATATATATATAATATAATTCAATGTAATTGAATAAGTACTTGTGATCTTGTAGATTTTTTGAAGCAGTTGACGTGAAAAAAAAAAATTGTGAAGAGAGAAAATATAGTAAAAAGCGCAATACCGGAAACAAATGAAAACATATATGCACAGTGCATTGTTTTTTATGTTTTAATCGGCTGATGATGACCTGGACTAGGGTCGAAACTGATACCACTTCTACTTATTATTAAATAAGAATGTAATCACTGCATTTCTTATTCTTTTGTATTGAATAGGTTGAACCTCTTTATATATTATTTCAATTTTAACTGTCATACTTTTCAATACGGAACAATGAAAGTTTTATTTCTTCATTGTTGTCAAATTGGTGTCCTTTCATGCCCCTGTTCATGTGTGGAAATAAGAAAAAGTTGCACGGAGCCAGATCAGGCATGGAGCAGCAGAACCATGCCATTTTTAGCCAAAAACTGTAACAGAGATGGCTGTATATGCATGTGCATTGTCGTGGTGGATGAACCAGTCTCCTGTCTGCCACAAATTGGGTCTTTTTTGACAAACACTGATGCGCAATCTTATTAAAACTTCCCAATAAAAGGTTTGCACGTTGTTCACTTAAACTTACTATCATAAAAAAAGAAACAAGAACAAAATAGCACTAGCAAAAAACAATCGCTGCAGATGAACAGAACAAGCCAGGTTGACAACACAGGCGGCACTGAACTGGCAATGACTTGCGCTATTCACGCCTAGAGACAGAAATGCGTACTACACAAACTTTGCTTACGGCAATGTTATTCCGATTATTTTTGGGTACCCCCTCGTATAATTCTCCAGTCACAATGGCAGTTTGTTTCAAAACATCTTGGAGAGGTGTAAACATTTTGTACAACCAAAGCAAGCCTGATGCAATTTCAGGATCCAATTTATTTTCCTACTGCATTTATTATTTGTTTTTTGTTGCACCAACACAGATAGGCCTTATGGCAATGATGGGATTGGAAAGGGCTAGAAATGGGAAGGAAGAGACTGTGTCCTTAATTAAGGCATTTGCTGGTATGAAAAATTCATACTTATTAAACTTGTTGAACTGGTATAGTTCATCTACAGAGGACAACTGGTTATAGATGAATAATTTACATGAAAATATGCAAATTAAACATATGGCTATGTTCTAAAGCATTAATTGCATACATTGCTACAAAGCCTTTTTCCTCATCATTCTTTATTCACCCAGTGCATTTCTCTTTGATGGAACATTTTCACACTGGATGGCTGTAAGTTATGGGAGAGGCAGTGTCGAAAAAGACTCATTTGTATCACACGGACTGGTTCTTAGTAAGCCTAAACTATTCTTTCAGATTGCTAGAAAGCTAAGCACTCTTTTTCCTGCCATAGTATGCAGTTGATTTTCTTGTATACTTTTCTTAATTTTATTTGAAGAAAACTTAAATTATTTCCATTTATTCCTACTTCTGTAAGTTAAGTTCCTTCAGTGTAAATGAGATTGTCACCCATCACTCCTAATCCTACCTCTACTCCCAGATATCAGAATTTATGAATACATGGATGGAAACTACACCATTTTGAGTTGATCCTGCCCTGCTTGTACCAGACCCCCCTTTTTTTTTCTTTCTGATCTCTCTTTTTTTTTTTTTTTTTTTGCTTGTAAATTTGGGAGGATAGGCTGTATTTCTCTTTTGATTCTCCTGGACTTAACCTGTCATGTTTATGATAAAATGGAATTAAAACTGGAATATTTTAGAAGATGACATTCCCTCACATTCATTTCCAACTACATTTCCTTTTTTCAGAAAATGTGTGACCTAATTCATGAGTCATTACTTTATTATAAATAGCTATTCCCTGTAATTGTAATCTAATTGTTATCCTTTTTTTTTTCTAGCATGTTTTTTGGCAACCTCTTTGTGTTCTTTAAGTTCCAAGGGAAGACTCACATTGATCATGACACAAGACTTTTGGTGTTCATTGTGCTGGTAGCACTGGCAGCTGTTGGTATTGTGTTCCTACTACTGCTAAGGCCTGCCCAGAGTGCTGATGGAGAACTGGCAGGCAAGGATACTGGCGGTCCTCTCCATGCTCTGAAGAGAGCTTTCGCTCTCCTCTTCACTAAAGAAATGGCACTACTCAGCGTTACTTTCTTTTATACTGGTAAGATATCTTTCAGTATGTACTGAAGCATTCAGAGTCCTGTTATAATGTAAATAACAAGGGCAGCTTCTGGATAAGGGCCAATGGTATTGGTGCTACCAGATAATACTACTATTGTACCTCACTGTGATGTGATTGTGTGTTAAATTAGTATTCTTTAAGACCATTTTCCAGAAACCTGTATTTTTTTATGATGTATTTTTGTTTGACATTGTAATCTGGAGCCAGCTTCAACGAGCCCTGAAGTTGGAACTGTTTTCTGTTGAAGGGTTCAGTGGGAGTTCATGGCTGTAAAGTTAGGTGAAGACCTAGTATGAACAAAAATGCTAATTCTTGCTTACTTACACAGAATACTGCATCGACCACTAATTGTACGAAAGAGCTGTTCAAACATACATTTCCATCAAATTGCACAGTACACAGTCTAGCATTTTCCTTCAGGGCATCTGAAATTCTGTTTTGGATTCTTTCTACTGTAAAGTTATTTAGTTATTCTTAAGGGGTGAACCATGTTGTTGTATTCTGTACATTCCATACAGCAATCATTACTGCCTGGGAGACTGATTACCTTGGATTGAGTAAGGGTATTTCAGTCACCTTGACAAAGAATACTGCAATGTATTCAAAATGTCGGCAAACTGCACTGAATGTACAGAAAACAACACGGTTCAATCCGGAATCCCCCCCCCCCCCCCCAAGTGTCTATCCAGACAATCATGTCTATACAGGGTGTATCCATTATGATGTTACAAACTTTTAGGAATGATGAATGACGGCAAATTAATAATTTGAGATAAGGAACCACAGTCCAGAAACGTTTGACTCAGAAGTTATTAATAATCCTGTTTAGTGTCTGTTCTTAACAGATGCCAGGGTGTCGGAATTTCCTTCACCTGATCTCACCTCACTTGATTTCTTCTTGTGAGGCCATGTGATAAGCTTTGTGTATGAGACACCTGTTGAGACTGAAGAGGATCTCTCGGCAAGAATTCTCGCTGCCTATGACGCTATTCAAATGACAGGACTTTGTGCGATGATGCCATGCCTGCATTGACGCAGGGGGGCACCATTTTGAACATTTGTTGCAAATGGAGCAGCTTGTGAAACTTGACGTAAATGAGTAGAATTTTGCTTAACTTTTGTCTTGCTTGTTTTCAGAATATGGTTCCTTATCTCAAATTGATCCATTTGCCATCCTCTATCATTCCTGAAAGTTTGTAACATCATCACAAATTTAATATTTTGTGAAGACAAGCTAAGAAGTGAAGTGTTAGTTGTTCACAAAAAGGACACATTCATCAACTCTTTGAACATCAGAAAGTTAACACTGCTGGCTACTGGTAATGCAGAATGATGCTTCGGCACCCAGAATTGAATTAAGACATGCCTGCCCAGTAATTCAGTTCTTGAAGGAAGACTGGTGATGATGATGGTGGTGATTGTTTTAAGAGGAAGTACAACTAGGGAACCATCCTCATTGAAGGAGGACTTAAACATTGTCTGTAGATTATGATGAGTATCTGTGCATACATCACAGGAATAGCAGGCCTCAGTGAGGAGATATTGTACAAATTTGCCCACCAGAGAAATAAGAAATGAACATGGAAATGCAAGTACCATACTTCATTTTTCTTCTTCTTCTTAATAATGTTATTTGTTTTACATTCCACTAACATTTCTTTGTTTTTGGAGACATTGAAGGGCTGGAAATTTGTCCTGCAGGAGTTCTTTTACATGGTAAATCTACCAACATGAGATGGACATATATGAGCGTTCTTCAAATACGACCAGACTGAGCTGGGATTGAATCTGTCAACTTCATGAATGGGGAAACTTAGGATCATGTGGAATCAAGATCTTTGTCTTTCTTTTAGCCCAGCATTCCTTCATGTGCAACCAGTGAATGTGTTTTTATTGCATTGACCATGTATGTTGATAAGTCTTCCTCTCTTCTTCCTTGAAACCCCATGTGTGAGTGATCTTTCTGATATAATTTTTTTGTGTGAATTTATTACTTAGGCCTACCAGAAGATTGGCAAGATATTATTTGGATAGGTAGAAACCTTGTGGGTGGCTTAAGCAATGTAAATGATATATTTGTTAAGGGAAGTTTTAAATGCTTGCAGGGTAATATGTAAAAATTTCAGCAGGTACCGATATATGAAGAGTTTATAAAAACTGACATCTCAAAGATCAACTGAAATCAGTTGATAAGGGATGTAAGGATACTGGTAGTGAATACCTTGTAGGAGGTACAAACTGATGGCATAGGTATTATACAGTACATGGTTAAGTAGTGATTTTATTATTTCCATATACTTGCCAAAAACTACAGTATGATATCTTTTGTGAAAGTAGTGTATTATCTATTTATTTCTTACTTTTCAGGTATTGAGCTGTCTTTCTTCAGTGGTGTGTATGGTCCCAGTGTAGGTTTCACCTTACAGATGGGAAGCAATGCCAAACAACTTGTTGGACTCTCTGGTATCTTCATTGGAGTGGGAGAAGTTTTAGGTAACTCATACGATACCATACTGAATGATATATAGAATAGAATAGAATAGAATACAGTACTCCCAGATAGCCTGAAACTAGGCAGACAGCGCTCTTTTATTGCAATTCATTAAAGTTTGATACATGCATTATGTTTTCCTCTTATAATTATTTGACTATTACTATTCTAAATATAATTTATTTTGTCCTAGATGTTAACAATGCTATATTGTCTAGGACAACCTGTATCTTCCCTTTTGTTAGCTTATTGAATGCTTACTTTTGTGTCGAAAGTCTTTTGGAGTATCCTACCATTAACAACATTCCTAGCTGCCTCTGTGGATCTGTGGTAGAGTGTCGGCCTCCGGATCCCAAGATAGCGGGTTCAAACCCGGCAGAGGTAGTCGGATTTTTGAAGGGCGGAAAAAAGTCCATTTGACACTCCATGTCGTACGATGTCGGCATGTAAAAGATCTCTGGTGATACATTTGGTATTTACCCGACAAAATTAATTAAATCTCAGCCATAGACGCCCAAGAGAGATCTGGTTTACTCTGTCTGCCATCTAGTGGGGGCCTAGAGTAAAACGGAACGTCGAAATTGACGAGCAGACAGCCAGATGGCGTCAAATCGAAATGTCTGCAAACGGTAGCTGAGGCCATACGATTATTATTATTATTATTATTATTATTATTATTATTATTATTATTATTATTATTATTATTATTATTATTATTATTATTTAACAACATTCCTTACTTAATGGCCGAATTATGAATAGAAGATAACAATATTACTAAATTTGATATTATATTTAACCTACTAGTAATCATATTCATTATTCTACGACACGCAGGCCTCTTATCCATCTAATCCGAATCCTTCTTCTTCTTCTTTTATGACCATATAGGATCACTTTAGTCAGTCCGTCGTTCAGGTCCCTTTGAAGGGATTGTTCGGGCTTTGCGGTCCTCCCAGTACTTCTTCAGATGCTCCGATCTTGGTGCCCTTTCCTCAGTTGAAAATATGCATGTTGTTGGTTTGTTTTGTGTAAGGGTAAAACGGAGGTTTGTATTCTTGAGTTTTGTATTCAATTTTATCTTATTTGTGGTGTCTTCTGTTGTAAGGCCTATTTCCTTCAGATCCTCTCTTACTTCTCTGATCCATTTACATACTGTTGTGGTATTTTTTGAGACGAGATTGTGTTGTACTAGTTGTTTCAGAAGTCTTGAATCCTGTATCCTCCTGATATGTCCAAAGAATTCCAGTCTCCTCTTACGCATAGTATCTGTAATGGGTTCTAGCTCTTTGTACATGACTTTGTTAGGTATTAACCGCCACTGTCCATCTTTCTGGTATTTTTTGTTGATGCAGGTTCTTCCAGTCCTCCTTTCAATTTGTGAAGTCTGTCAGTCTTTGATTGTTTATTCAGATAAAAGAGTGTTTCTGCTGCATATGTAGCTTCCAGTTTTATAACTGTGTAGTAGTGTTTTATTTTTGTATTTATTGATAGACATTTCTTTTTGTAGATGAAAAAAATGAAAAAATGAAAACCTACAACCTGTTTTCCAGTCATTGACCGGGTCAGGAATGAAATGAATGAATCATATATAGGCTATTAGTACGATGGGGTCGCCACTCCCAAAGTGGTTTTATTAATGACTGATATATGCTATGAAATGAGAATGGAGAGTGTTGCTGGAATGAAAGATGACAGGGAAAACTGGAGTACCCGGAGAAAAACCTGTCCCGCCTCTGTTTTGTCCAGCACAAATCTCACATGGAGTGACCGGGATTTGAACTACGGTATCCAGCGGTGAGAGGCCGACGCGCTGCCGTCTGAGCCACGGAGGCTCCTCTTTTTGTAGATATCCCATGTTAATTTTTGTGCTTTAGCTAATCTATTTGTTCTTATTTGGATTGAGATTTTTTCATTTAGGTTATGTGTTACTACTTCTCCAAGATATTTAAATTGAGTTACTATTTTGATTTTATTACCATTTATGGTAACTTCTTTTAGCTGTGTTGGTTTTTGGGGCATAATTTCTGTTTTTCAAGTGATATTTTGAGGCCAATTTTATTTGCAATGTTTTGAAGTTCTGATATCTGGGTTTTTGCTTCTTTTATGTCCACTGCTAGTAATGCTAAATCGTCAGCAAAACCCAGGCAATTTGTTTTGATTTTTCAGCCAATCTTTATTTTGGGGGGACATTTCCTAAACCATTCCCTCATTACCATTTTTAGAGCACAGTTAAATAATAATGGTGAGAGCCCATCTCCCTGCCATAGTTCAGTTTTAATTTCAAATGTCTCTGATGTTTTACCCCTAAACTTTACTTTTGATTTGGTGTTGGTGAGAGTCAATTTTATCATGTTTATTAATTTGTGGTGTAGTCCAAGGTGTCTTAAAATTTTAAACAGAGATTCTCTATGGATGCAATCATAAGCTTTCTTGAAATCTACAAATGTTATCACCATATCTCTGTTTCTTCCCCTGTTATAGTCCATTATCAACTTAAGACTCATGATCTGATCAGGACAGCTCCTCCAGGGTCTGTAACCTCCTTGATATTCTCCTAGTTCTGTCTCAAGTTGTAAACTTAGCCTATTAAGGATGATTATTGAAAATATTTTGTATGTTATGTCCATGTTATGTCTGTATCCTTCATTATTCTTGTTTATATTTGTTTTGGTTCTTTTAATTTTCTTTTTCCACATCATCATCATCATCATCATCTGTTTACCCTCCAGGTTCGGCTTTTCCCTCAGACTCGGCGAGGGATCCCACCTCTACCGCCTCAAGGGCAGTGTCCTGGAGCTTCAGACTCTTGGTCGGGGGATACAACTGGGGAGAATGACCAGTACCTCGCCCAGGCGGCCTCACCTGCTAAGCTGAACAGGGGCCTTGTGGAGGGATGGGAAGATTGGAAGGGATAGTCAAGGAGGAGGGAGGGAAGCGGCCGTGGCCTTAAGTTAGGTACCATCCCGGAATTTGCCTGGAGGAGAAGTGGGAAACCACGGAAAACCACTTCCAGGATGGCTGAGGTGGGAATCGAACCCACCTCTACTCAGTTGACCTCACGAGGCTGAGTGGACCCCGTTCCAGCCCTCGTACTACTTTTCAAATTTCGTGGCAGAGCCGGGAATCAAACGCGGACCTCCGGGGGTGGCAGCTAATCACGCTAACCACTACACGACAAAGGCGGACTTCTTTTTCGACATACTTTTTAAAATATAAAAATATTTAGTTGTTCTTCCTGGTATAATCCACTCTTTATTTAATAGTTCAGCAATTGTATAGAATTCTCTCTCTCTCTCTCTTTCTAGTTTGATTTCTTATTCACTTCCCAGATATTTTACTTTCATTGCTCCGGTTGCCCTACAAACCCTTAATAGATGTGCTTCTTCCATTTCTTCTCCACAGAGTGGACACTGATTTTTGTTATTTCTCTCTCTCTGACCTTTATTTTTATAAATTTCCATTAGCCACCACACCATTCCTCTCACTTCTCTGTTAGGAAGCCTTCTTCTCCTTATTGCCATATTGTGTATAACTTTACAAAATTCCAGCAGTGTCCTTTTAGTTCCACGTTCTGCTATAATCATCTGTTTCTCAGTATCCTTCATTCTGACCATTACTTTCTTATTGAAGTCCTTATCTTTATACTAAATCTCTTTGCCCCAGTAGCTTCCCATTCCTATTCTGTCGAGCATCCTTTTCACTTTCGTTAGCCAGTAATCATGTGTTTCACCTGTTGTTTGTATGCTAAATTATCGAATGATATATGTAATTGTTTTGTTTTACATTTCAGTTAACATTGTAGGTATCTTTTCAGTGAAGAGGTTATAAATTAATTTATTTATTGACATTTGGACTGAATGCCAAAAAGGTTGGCTTTTGAAATATGATATATCAGGGATGTACTGTAGGTAATGGAAAGGAGCCAACAAGTGATGAATCAAGTCATATACAGAAAGATAGGAAGGGTGTGTGGTGGTGGTGGTGGTGGTGGTGGTGGTGGTGGTGATTATTGTTTTAAAAGGAAGTACAACTTTGTAACCATTGGCTATTAATACTAATCAAAAGAAAAATGGAAGAGGTCATCCATTCAAAGAATAAATGTATCAGCAAAAGAAAGGGAAGGACCGTGAAGGGCGTGAAAATGAAAGCTCTCTAGGCTTTGCAAATGTAATACAGTCGAGGTCAGAATAGAACAATAGTTGACTAAGGAAGTTGGATAGGTAGGATGAAAGTGAGGTGCCTGACACAAGTAAGTGGAAGCAATGGCAGACTGAGTTAGGGAACCAAGTTTCCAAGTTGAGAGCCCCTGGTCCCCCTCTTAGTCACCTCGTACAACAGGCAGGAGTTATCATGGATGTATTTTATTGCCCTCACCCACAGGGGATAGAAAGATAGGAACATGAGTACGAACACATAATAGGATTGAATATAATACTCCCATTCCCTAGTTCTGGATCACCTGAAAATGAGGAGAGAAAATTTGTTTATTAAAATTCAAATAATCGTTTTGATACCATACATGTTAAAAAAATTCTTATGAAAGTTAGTTTGTCCAAGAAGTGTTTTATAACTATTTCACATATCATTAGTTTTCTTTCTTTTGACCTAGACATTAAACAATGTTATACATTCTGTTATACATACATTGTAGCAAATTTTCCTCTGCCACATATCTATAAATATAAAATAAGAGTTTTACCTGTACATTGCCCAGAATTTAAAAAAAATGGTATTTCTGTATTGGTCATGTCCACAGTAACAAGGAAATGCACTTTTTAATTTTCCATCATCCCTTCTGTCTGTATATATGTATGTACGCGCATCACGAGAAAATGGCTGAAGAGAATTGAATGAAAACAGTTTGTAAATTTGAGGAATAAGGCACTACGATCTAGGCTATAAATAATTATATTCACGCTGAATGAAATGGTAGTTTAGGGGAAGACCTAAAATGTCATTTTCAAAAATCTGTGTTATTAGTGGTCCTGTCGATAAATACTACATAGAGAATTAAATTTCCAATCATTTATGTCTTATACATTTTTACCATACTGGCTATGATAAGAGAGAGATTCATGAATTTCAGTTTTTGTTGCTAAGTCCCATATCAACACTGAACCACAAGAAAATAGGTGAACAGAATTTAATGAAAATCAGTATGTAAAGTCAGGGAATAGAGCACTATAGTCTAATAATAATAATGTTATTTGCTATACGTCCCACTAACTACTCTTGTACAGTTTTCGGAGACGCCGAGGTGCCGGAATTTAGTCCCGCGGTCGTTCTTTTACGTGCCAGTAAATCTACCGATACGAGGCTGACGTATTTGAGCACCTTCAAATACCACCAGACTGAGCCAGGATCGAACCTGTCAAGTTGGGGCCAGAAGGCCAGCTCCTCAACCGTCTGAGCCACTCAGCCCGGCGCACTATAGTCTAGGCTATAAATAATTTTATTCATGCTGGATGAAATGGTATTTAGTTTTTTATAATAAAAATAATTTTACAGTCATTCTTGGTTCAATACACTCTTTTTTTTCTAGTAATTTGATTATTGTATGAAATTTTTACTGTCTTTCTGTATAAATTTATTATATAGGAACATTTCCTCAATTTGGAGGCTGCCTAAAAGACAAAGTATAGTTTGTGCCAGCTAAAAGTGAGGAATGGAAAAATAAAGAAAAATAATTTCTTAATTGTAAAGAAAATCACCAAAGATGGTTTCTTAAAATAGGTACTTATTGACAGTTTTTAAGCAAAAAAAAGAAAACATCACATATAAAAGTTTTTTGTAGGGGTTAATGTCTTGCACCACTTGACAAATTTTTTCAGTGCTCTTGCTCCCAATTAGCAAGCCAGTGCCTTTGTCTTTTTAGGTTGTATGCTTCCTTGTAGAAAGGAATTGTGGGCCCATATATTCCCTTCTCTCTCAGGTTGACTCATGGATGGTTGGATCAGTTACTTATCCTACATAGTTGTCTTTGTTGTCACTCATATCAGTCTTCCCATTGTCTGTTAAACCATGAACCCAGCCTTCTGAGGGTCTGGCCAGTGGTTCACTATCCAGATATTTAACTCTTGAATGTGAAAACACGTCAAGTGGGTTTTCATGTTATCACTATGGATGTCTATGTGGAGGTTGCAGTCATGTCGATATGTCACAAACATGTCAAATGGAGTGGGTCGCTGGGCATATTACTATCGCTGCCAGCTGTAGAAAGTGGTGAAACAACTTGCTTACAGGTTCAGTTGCAAAATTTTTGTTTTGATTGGACAAAAATGTTATATTATTATCTCATCATTGATAAGGAGGGTAATATATGCCCTTGATGGTATGGACCTCCCTCATATTCCAGCAAGTTAGGTTGTATGTATAGAGGAAAATAATTTTTCATATATTATAGGCTATGTTATGTATTTAGGTTTAATCATGTGTATTACTTGCACACTTTTTAGTGATAGATTTGTGTACGGGGGTGAGGAGTAAGGAGGGAGCTCTCCCGGTTCTGGTAATACTGCCAACTGAATCGAAATGAAATCTGAATTGAATCGATACGGTAATATGATCGATCGATATGCATTTTCTAAACCTTTACTGTATTTTCTTAAGCCAACAACTGTGTCTCACACACATTACATAACATTTCTCAATGCGAATCTTGTTCCTAGCATAAATTCTATAGTTTGGCTATGTTGTGTAAACAACAACAGTACTAGTACGTAAAATGTATGCCAGATGTCGCACAGCGATGCATGAGCGATTCATAGTTTGTGTTTCAAAGGTTGCCAATACGAATCTTGAAGATTGCCGAGGTCGACCGATTCAGCACTAGGGTGTCCATTTATCACTAAAATGTGTGCGTGTATTATATAGCTCATGTATTATAAGTTAGGTTAAGTTTATCACATGCAAATAATCTTTCATATGTTGTAGAGTGTAAGGAAACTTCTAGTTTTATATGTGTTAACTCTAGAACTGTGGATTGAAGTTACATCATGTTTATCACTTGTAAATAATCTTTCATGTGTTTCAAGTTGCCTGGGAAACTTTCACTTGTATGTATGTTGGCATAAATGAACTCTGGAATCTTGGTGTAGCTTACCAAGGATATCTATATAGTATTCTAGGTGTTTCTGGATATCCTTAGATAATACATTGTAATGACCAACATTTTTCAAGATAATTCTAGAACAGGAACTTACCAAGGACTTTTGGATGTTAATTCTAGAACCTTCCAGATATCTTGTATTAAGATGCAGTGATGAAGGAATATTATTGTATGATCTTTTAGACTTTAGATATTGCCAGTATTTCTGTGGGTTAGAATGAATACTTTGTTTACAGTTGGAGATAATATAGTTTGTAGAGCAAGATTTGGAATCAGACGTGCGTTCATTTCTTAATTTAGAAAAATGCTGATAATCACTGTTGAGACCTGATATTTTGTACAACTTTTGTGCTCTTTTCCTTTTAATAATTAGTGAATTCAGTTCATGAGTAAACCATTTCATGAATTTAGGGTTCTTGAAATTCCATATCACTATCACTATCACTATCAGCCATATTCAATCGTTTTTACGATGTGGCCTCTTTAAGTCCAAAGCAAGGTAGGTTTTCATGAGGTCTCTCCATCTGGGATGGTCTTGAGCGATGTTCTGCCAATTGATCCCAGTAATCTTCCGGATGTCTTTATCCCATCTGTCCGGTGGTCTTCCCCTTGGTCTGAGATGATCTTTCGGACACCACTCAAGCACAAGCTTTGTCCACCTACCATCAGTTCTCCGAGCAACATGGCCTGCCCACTGCCATTTTAGGGTAAATACCCTTTCTAAAATGTCACTGACCTTTGTGACTGACCTGATGTAATCTGCTCTCTTCCTGTCTTTCTTCGTCAAGCCTAGCATGAACCGTTCCATAGCTCTTTGGGTTGTTCTGAGTTTTTGCTTAACAAACTCGCTCAATGTCCAGGTTTCACAACCGTAAGTCAGTACGGGGAGAACACTCTGGTCAAAGACTATCTTCTTTAGGTGGGGTGGCATGTTGGATTTGAAGACTGAAGAATTTTTTCCGTAGGCTTGCCATCCTAGTTTGATACGTCGGAAGATTTCCGGTCTTAAGTCCCCTTTCATGTTTACAAGTTGCCCAAGATAGACAAATTCATTGACCTGTTGTAATGTGGTGTTT
Organism: Anabrus simplex; assembly: GCF_040414725.1. Taxonomy (NCBI): domain Eukaryota; kingdom Metazoa; phylum Arthropoda; class Insecta; order Orthoptera; family Tettigoniidae; genus Anabrus; species Anabrus simplex. The sequence goes on from NC_090265.1 coordinate 182,422,045, forward strand.
CCCACATGCAGCTTTCCTGCTGGGGCCCATTTGTTAAGCATTACTTTGGTTTTAGAAAGGTTCATGGATAGTCCCACTTTTTGACAGGCTGAGACAAGATCATTTATTAGAGTTTGTAGTTCATCGATGTCGTTGGCCAAAAGTGTAATGTCGTCTGCAAACCTTAAATTGTTCAGCCTTTTCCCATTGATTTTGATTCCTGTGCTTTGCCAGTTGATTTTTGACATGGCCATTTCTAATACGGCTGAGAACAGCTTGGGAGATATGGGGTCGCCTTGCTTAACACCTCTTTGAATGGGAAAATCCGTGGTTGGCACATTGATGTTCATGAAGGCTGAAGAGGTTTCGTAGATATGCTGGAGAACTCTTATGTAGGCAGCATCGACGCCGTGTTCAGCTAAGGCTTGCATAACAGCAGCGTGGCTCACCGAGTCAAAAGCCTTTTCAAAGTCCACAAAGGCTAGACAGAGCGGCATTTGATATTCATTACTTCTGCTGATAACTTCACGAAGGGTGAGTATATGGTCGATTGTTCCAAAACCTCGGCGGAAACCTGCTTGTTCAATTGGTTGGGCAAAATCAAGCGTTGAACTGATTCTATTTGTCAGTACCTTAGTGAAAACCTTGTAAAGGACAGAAAGCAAGCTAATAGGACGATAGTTTCTGATGTCATGTATATTCCCTTTTTTGTGCAGGAGAATTATCATTGCTCTGTTCCAAGATGGAGGGATGAATGCATTGTGTAGGCAAGACGTGAATATTTTTGCCAAGTGGCTTAAAGTTTCATCACCAGCAAGTTTGAGAACGCTAACTGAAAGGTTATCGCTACCTGCGACTGTTTCTTTTTTCATACTGTTTATAGCATGTCTGATCTCAGATGGGAGAACTTCCGGGACTTGGGAAATGTTGGATAAGTCAGGCAAGGACAGGTTATCATCAGCCTTCTCGTACAACTTGCTATAAAAGTTCCTGATGAACTCAAGAAGTTCTTCCCTATCAGTAATTCGTACGTTGTCCCCATCTAATGCAATTAATTGCTTCTTCCCGATCTGTAGCTTCCTTTTAGCAGACTTCAAACTTGCTTTTTCAGATAAGCAAGTTCTCAGAGTATCTTCGTTGAATTTCTTTAAGTCGGCTTTAATTCTCTTTCTTATGGTTTTGCACAGCTCAGAGTACTGTATTTTGTCACAGTCAGACTGAATTTTCATTTCTCTCCTCCTCTTTAGCAGGTTCCTGGTATCGTCACTGAGTTTCTTAACACGAGTGTTATTCTTTTTCAACCCTCCAATTACTTCAGCCGTATCCATTAGCATTTTTGCCAGATTTTCACCAGTTGTGTCATGTAGGCTTTGTTGAAGGGCTTGATGGAATTTCTCTTTATTTTCTTCTAGATGTTTAAGATTTATTTGTTTCTTCTTCTCCCGCACTAGTTTAAGTCGATGTTCCCTAATGTTTAACTCCATGCCATAATGTAGTAATAAATAGAAGCATTCTGCTGCTTCATCGGTTGATATATTCTGAAACAACACCTTCTAGCTGAATGGAGACAGATAATAATTTAATCCATCATAATTTCCCATTTAATTATTTTATTTCCATTGTTTAATATCGCACTGACACATCAAAGGTTTTTGGTGATGCAACGATGGGAAAGAGCTAGGACTGGGAAGGTAGCAGCCATGGCCTTGATTTAGGTACATCTCCAGCATTTGCCTGGTGTGATAATGGGAAACCAGGGGAAAACCATCTTCAGGTGTGCTGATGATGGGATTTGAACCTACAATCTCCCACTTGCAACCCCACAGCTATATGACTCTAACTGCACAGCCAACTCACTCGGTAATCTCCATTTAAAAAAATTAAAATGATCACTACGAGCAGATAAGGAATTGAACATCTCATTTATAGGTAAAAACATTGTTATGGTGCTACCTCACGTGTTTGAAGTCACTACACAGTCGCTACACGTCAAGTCTCCGGGAACATGACTTATTTCCCAGCCAGCATGCTGACGAGACTGTGACGTCAGCCCGCCTGCGGTATATATAGGCAAGCAGATGGAAGAGACAGACAGGCAGGCTGTTAGCAGCTGTCCAACGACTAGCCTACACCGTAAATCAAGCACAGATGTCACGCATCTTGAAAATGTGCACCGAACTGGTGGACTAATGCTAGCCGGGAGGTTTCACCACAGGATAAGCTCTCTAGCCTCATCCTATCTGCTTTGCATGGCTCTATCACTTGATAAATTTTCATTAATGACATCAGTCATATTAAGATTGTAAACTTACATTGCCTTCTGCTAGAACTCTTCTCAAGACCAATTTAGGCAGTCAATTATAGGGATATTGATTTGCATTGTGTTCTGGCAATGAGAAACTAATTGTACATATTAGGTTAGATTTGTATATGTATCGTTTTTCCAAGGCATCCTCAAGCTTGTTCAGATTATGGATTTAATGTACATTCAGCAAAAGAAGCAAGTTATAGAAACATGTATTTTGTACAGAGTAAAAAAGCTTCAACAGTAAACATTTTATTTGTGTTGTACAAATCTACTTCTTTGTACACACACAAAAGAGTAAGTGTAAGTCCGGGTGGTATCTATCAAGGGGGATAGTACTTTTATTACTAGATTTTACTTCAATAGAACCAGAGTTGCTGTAATCAATTAATTATATTCTTCATACTGCTTTGCTTTTCATTTCAGTAAAAAAAAAAAACAATTGATATGAACAAACACTATTCACATAGCATTGGAAACTAGGCTTCTCATTAACATTGACAGGTTACGAACTGGGAATGTGAGAGCTCGGAGTGACATTACGTATATTGTTTTTTGCTAAAATATTAAATAGTAATCTGACACCTTCAGAGGTCTGACGTACTGGTATTCAACAGTGGACAGAGACTTCAAAGAGTTACGAGTGGTTTATTACTAAGTATCACAAATAAGACTTTTGCTGGAAAGCACTGAGTAACAATAAATGGATGTAATAAAATAAACTCTCAAAACATCTGGATGCCCTTTGTAAGGTGGGAAACAGTTTTATTAGACTGAATTTAGGATTCACACAAAAATACTGGTGTTGTACTTTTGTTCTATTCTAATATGATTTTCTTTATTAAAAATTGTATCTAATTTATAAATTTGGATTTGGGCTGCATACAGAGTTGACGAGGACCACATTTGGTCGGAAGGTGAGCTATTGGACTCGCCAGGCATAGAGAAATAAATATTTTGTGGAATTGTGAGCAGCTGCAAAAAAGAACTCAACAGAATTGTGAGATGGACAGCAGACAATGGTATGATGGAAAACTGGTGAAAAGCCAGGTTGTACTGTAAGTTTCACCAAGTGGGAAAGGTCTCAGAGTTTTAATGACTGTGTTGATGGAGTGAAAGTTCCTCATTGGGATCACTCTTAGTACCTAGGTGTTAATATAAGGAAAGATCTAATTAGGGAGGTTGTAAATAAAGGTTACATATCATGTCATATGGTTTTGAGAGTATTTAGAGATTGTAGGAAGGATGTAAAGGAGAAGGCATACAATCCTCTGGTAAGATCCCAATTAGAGTATGGTTCCTCTGTATGGGGACCCTCACCAGGATTACTTGATTTGAGAACTAGGAAAGGTCTGGAGGAAAGCAGCACAATATTTTCTGAATGATTTCTGACAAAAGAGTAATGTTACGAAAATGTTGCAAACTTTGGGCTGAGAAGACTTAGGAGGAAGGAGACAAGCTGCTCGAAGGTTTCCTTGGTAGCTGCTCAATTAAGGTTCAGAACTGTCAGTGGAGAGATGGGGTGTAGTGACATTTGTAGATGAATAAGCTTGAATGGAGTTTTTAAATGTAGGAAAGATCATAATATGAAGATAAAGTTGGAATTTGAGAGGACAAACGGGGCAAATATTTGTGTATAGGAAGAGGAATTAGGGATTGGAATAATTTATGAAGGGAGATGTTTGATAAATTCCCAACTTCTTTAAAATCTTTAAGAATAGAGTAGGTAAACAATTGATTGGTAATCTGCCACATGGGCGGCAGCCCTAAATGCATATCAGTGACAAATGAAATGAAATTTTCACACCAGAAAAACCACTGCAAATAAGACTTATCTGAGTCGGTGTGATGTAAAATAAATGCCAAAAGAAGAAAAACTATTCAGAATATTATAATGAAATAGTTCTATATAATTGAAAGGTTTTCTATTGAATATACATTGTAATGAAAAGAGAAGGAAAAGAAGTAGTATACATTGCAGTATGTTTTTCCTGCATTTTTCATCATCAGTAGTTCCATATTTGTTAATTTCTTACAGTAAATTTTGTATGTTCATGGTATAGAGTTCACTGATATGATGATACTGTAATTTACAATGGTTGCAGGGTAGTATAATACTTTTACCTGTTCTTTCTTTTAGGGGGAGCATTATTTGGAATACTGGGTCACAGAACTATCCGATGGGGAAGGGATCCTATCGTCATGATTGGTTACCTCATACATATGCTCTCTTTCTTCTTAATCTTCCTCAATCTACCTGATGCTTCTCCATTTAAAGACACAGAAGATGAAGCATTCATTAAAAGCAAGTAAGTAATATTAACATAGTTATTTACTTTTTGTTTTGTTTGTTGCATCAAAATTGTGATAACAGGAGGAAAGAGAGAAGGAACATAAAGCTATCAGAAATAGATACAAGGATCTTGAAGTAGTTGAGAAAAGTAGGTAGCCTACTTAGGAAGTGTATTAGTTGAAAATTCAAGACTGGACTCGGAAATGAGTAAGAGTATACAACTTAAACATATTTTCTGTTCATGAATTTAGAATTACTGTGAAATAGAGTTGAACCAATGGAGGCTGAACAAATGATGTATAAAGCAATTTACATACTTCTTATGACATACCACCATTGCACTTGCATTAATTACTATGTGAAATATTTGGCCAGGAAACCTTAGTCAAAAAGCAAGCAAACGAGCTCATAACATTAGACTACTATTGATATGATCATAACTACCAGACCTCCAGTTTTATGTGGAATCCAAACTATACTGATATGATTATTCGTTCCAAAAATTCCACATGCATTGGCTGGTGAAATACGGGTCAGCTTTGCTACCATGGTATGCTACCATGAAATTATAGCAGTCTGCTACCATGTATAGAAAAGTGTTTTTCCACCAATCAATACACAATTTATTTTAAATAGATTAAACTAGTACCGGTTTCGGTTTTTTACGGCCATCATCAGCTAGTACATGATTTGTTTCCAGCCATTAGACAATTCACAAGTTGTTATTGTATTAGACATCCGGATGTCTAATGGGGGATGGAAATGTATACAGTAGCATGTAATTAAAATATCAGTAGTCAAGGTAAAAAGTTACAATAAGTTAGAACATGAGTATGTAGGACATATTAAAACATATGGGTCATAATATAAAACACTTAAAAAGTTTTAACACATTAAAATTTGGTAAGTATAGGTAGACACTTGTTAATTTTTTTTTTTTTAGTTCATGTTACGTAAGTTCCATTCTTCTATCTTCTGTGTAGTTCCTTTGCTTTTATGTTATGTTGATTTTAGCTGTGTATGGTAATCTTCGAGAAAGTTCTGAAGCTGGTATGCGTCACATTGATATGGACCTTTGTCATGAAGAAATTTTTTATATTGTGTTATATATTCCAACTTGTGATGTACTCTGGTAAGTTTTAATATAGTAAACAGCAGGTCTTGAGTATGAATTAGAAGTAGTTGGTGGCAACACCTCTCTCGTCTACATTTGTGGTTGTAGTTTTAGTTGTTGTGGAAGTCTTGTGCCGATGTGTTTGAAGGCTTGTTGTGTTCTTTGAATCTGTCAATACGGAAAATGAAATTTATAAATAATAATAAATAATAATGCTACCATGTATTATGTCTCGTATAGAGGTTGACAGAAAGTAATATCCCACAATAATCAAAGAGTTGCATTACAACTGGAAGGCTCTGGGCTAAATGAGGTTTCTGTGGTAGGTACAGAATAAACAGGAGAATACATTAAGGTTATGTAGAATAAAGGGTAGAATCCTATTTGAAAAAACATGTTTATATATCATTTGCAAGAACAGCAATAACAACTGGTGAGAAGATACACCTTTGACATAACTTTGGTATTTGAACAAATCTTATTTACCACCATCAACATATAGATGATACTGTGAACCTGTTGTAACACAAGTAGGCACAAATTTTGAAAAGAGTTTCCTAAACTACTAGAATTTAACATTACCAGGCAAATTGGCTGTGCAGTTAGAGGCACGCAGCTGTGAGTTTGCATCCGGGAGATAGTGGGCTTGAATCCCACTGTTGGCAGCCCTGAAGATGGTTTTCCTTGGTTTCCCATTTTCACACCAGGCAAATGCTGGGGCTGTACCTTAATTAAGGCCACGGCCGCTTCCTTCCAACTCTCAGGCCTTTCCTATCCCTTCGTCGCCATAAGACCTATCTATGTTGGTGCAACGTAAAGCCACTACAAAAAAAAAAAAAAAGAAAAGATTTAACATCAAAAGAAAACCTATACTTTGAAAACACTGAAAAAATCCTGAATACTGCACATATATGCACGACTGACCGAGAAGCACATTAAATGCTAAAAGAGAAGGGAAGGAGTTAAAATTCAATTTTAAAGAATATCCTTTAGGTAAGTTTTAAAAGTTTTAGTTTATTTGGTTAATTAAATATTCACCCATAACTTCCAAACCACATGATCCACTGTCTACAGTTTTAGCAGGCAGTCCATAAAATTGGAGTGTCCAACACTCGTATATGCAGTGAAACCTCATTAACACGTTTTCCTGCTCAGCACTTTGTAAATTCAAAGTCCTGATTCACATTGTATTAAATCTATATAAAAATACTTATAGTGTCACGAATTTTCGCTATTACCGCTCGCTTAGTACGATCACATTTTTTTCAGCCCTGGAAATGTTATTTGACATCCCTTGTGAAAGGAACATGATTTCTAAATTGGGTAAGAAAGAGCCCTCACCACATTTGAATGATAACGGGAAGAGACCTTGAATTCCCAAACTCACAGGATAAGTTGCAACTTAAGGGAGCAAGCTGTTAGTCTCAGGAATGTTCAGTTTTGCTTGCTGGTTAGCAGCAAGATTGCTGAATGATTCAGAGAGCCTGTTTGTGCTTGTATTTTGCATTCCATTCAAAAATTGAAATTTATTTTGTGTTGAGTGGTACAGTGAAGGGTAGCGAATATGTCACCTGATAGCCTACATCTGGATTAGGAACATAATTGTCAGTGGCAGTTCGTGACATTTTACTCTGGCAGGGCTGTGCCGTCATCTCCTCCCCCCCCCCCCCCCTTCCAATGGCCCAGTTTTCACTGTCCAGCACCACGATAATTGTAGATGAAATATAATAATGATAATAATAATAATAATAATAATAATAATAATAATAATAATAATAATCCGATGACACTGGCTAAATACTGTATGTATCTTCTTCCGAGGCAGAACGACCACGTAGCGAAAATCAGATTTCTGTACATAAAAACCGTACTTACACATCGTGCCTTGAAGTTCCACCTTCTGGTGGCATTTCTTGGGATGCGCCTTTTTACCACTTCGTCCAAAACAGCAGTTCGTTTCGCAGATTTTGAAAAAAATAAGACCCTTTTAAATTACTTTTAAAAAAAAGATCCCGACCTGCTTATTCTGAGTAGCGCATCGCTCAACAATTAAATTTAATTGATGCGCGTAGCAGTGCAAAAAATGAGCGTTTTTGTAAACGACCTTGACCCTTGCTTGAACGCCAGTCTGCCTTTCACTCATTACTGAATGGCCGTCGTACGTCTGCGCAACGACTGTGTCCGGAGTTTGGTCCAGCTCAAGTTTTTCCAACTCCTGGAATACTGCAGAATACTTCTGCTGAGTGATTATCAGGCAACACAAAACTTATGAATTTTTCACTTATTTTGCTACCCAGCTCGTACCGTACAACAAAAACGAGTTAAGATAAGGTGGAACAATCGGTGGTTTCATCAACTTGAATTGCCACAAAATTTGTCTGAGAGATTTCTTCCGAAATCATTTGATGGCACACGGCATAGATTGAATTCAGAAGCTCGTTCTGTATGGTATTAGATAAACCAACAAATACTCTGTTATTTGCTCTTTTGATATGTTCTTTCAGTGTGCTGTCTAGCTCTGACATTAAATTGACTAAACCTCGAAAAATGCCTGGTTTATCAGACAGACGTGGTCCCTGAGCGCTAGTTTAAACTTCCCACAGAACTTAATAGCATCAATTAATTTACTAAGAATGTATCGATTCTTCGAAACCTGTTCATTTGATTGTTTAATTTTAAGTCTGTATGCGCTGTCTAATTGGCATCGAATATCTACTCTACCAAGCATAGCAAATTCAATACCAGCATTTATACGCTTCGCGCTCAGTTTATGCTTTTTCACCTAGGTGTTTTATGTCATACCCCGAATGATGTCCATGGAGCGTCAACGACATTCATTGCTAAACAAGAGTAACAGAAGAACGCATTCTTTATCTCACATCCGCACAGCCTGCTTATAAAGTGACGGACTGAATTTCCTAGTATATGCATTTTTGTTCTTGTGAAATATTTAAATTCGGCCGAGGAGACCCTAATTTCTTCAATTCTATCCTATGTTCAAAACTTAAATTCCCGTCACTACTTAAAATACTATTTTCAGAATTCATCTTCCTTGCCTTCTTAAATTAAGACTGTAACATTTAGTTTTCAAATGGGCAGGTAAGTCCTAAACACACGAATGAAGATATTAAAACGACACTTAAAACTGAAGGTAGAATTTACAATGTTATTTAAACTATTATGGTACCGTAGTTTTATCTACTGGACACTTGCACAGCAACACTACACTACAATGTCATTTAAACACACACACATTAGCCAGCTAACAGCTACTGCAATCATGGCTACTCCTGTTTCACTGATCACAAACGACAATGACATTCACGAGAACAAATAAACAATGCACGCCAGAATTCCTTTCGGCTTCCTCAAATCTCAAAGAAATGTGACCAACGTACAAATAGTGCCGTCACCTTATGATTAGATTTTAAATATTTATTTTAGCTTATTTTTAGAACTGAATTGTTTAAATAGTCAGTCTAATGGAATCCATTGTTTTGTAAACAGTTTTGGAATTAACCTCTAACAACAGTTAACGTAAGACGTGTGAGAAAAGGCCTAGGTACATTGTAAAGTGGTTGGCGACGTTGCTACGGGCTCTGCCGGGCAGACCATATACCCCTCAAGTATTAAATGCTCTAAGCATACACCCCGCCTGCACTCTTCCTTCCCCTGACAAGCCCAAATCGTCTTCCAAGGCTCCCCCCGCACCCCTCACTCTTGTTAAACTCTAGGAGCTTACTGAGGGCTCTCCTGCCAGCACCCGACCGCCTAATGTCTAAAGAAAAAACATTGTGCTGGACCAAAGAGAAAACATCGTGCTTGCTGAACGGATGCCACGGTCAGACAACCTTTGCCTTGTCTTTGAAAATAAAAAAAAGTGAAACGTTTACAGCCAAAACAATAAAGATAACATTGAATAACTTAATAACACAGTACCATAAGTTAGACTTTGCTACATTGTCCAATCAGTGTGTCAGAATAGAGATCGAATAGCTGGAATACTATGATGAACCAGTGTGTTACGTACCAATAACTATCAGAAAATTATGAACCAAAAGAATGGCATGCTAAAAAAAAAAGTTATCTAACTCCCCAGTTACTTCCCATGAATATGCAGGCAGACTGATTTAGTCGGGACGCAGCAGTAATCTCATCCATTAAGTCCCATAAAGCAATGAAAGGGAATGCCTGAAATACAAAATAATCGGGAAACCACTGGCACAATGTCGATTGTTGAGCTGTACAAGAAGTAGAAGTGTTAAATGTTTAAATATGAATTTTAAATTTATTTCCCCATTATCGAGAGGACTGTTAATTTCATAGAATTTAATATTATTATTTTTACCCAAAATATCGACTAGATTGATTTTAATGACTAAGAATATGGTCCAGTACATACACTATGTGATCAAAAGTATCTTTTTTTTTTTTGCTAGGATCTTTAGGTCGCACCGACACGGATAGGTCTTATGGCGACGATGGGACAGGAAAGGCCTAGGAGTTGGAAGGAAGCGGCCGTGGCCTTAATTAAGGTACAGCCCCAGCATTTTCCTGGTGTGAAAATGGGAAACCACGGAAAACCATTTTCAGGGCTGCCGATAGTGGGATTCGAACCTACTATCTCCCGGATGCAAGCTCACAGCCGCGCGCCTCTACGCGCATGGCCAACTCGCCCGGTATCAAAAGTATCTGGACACCCCCAAAAACATATGTTTTTCATCTTAGATGCATTGTGCTGCCACCTACTGCCAGGTACTCCATATCAGCGACCTCAGTAGTCATTAGACATCGTGAGAGAGCAGAATGGGGTGCTCTGCGGAACTCACAGACTTCGAACGTGGTCAGGTGATAGTGTCACTTGTGTCAAAAGTCTGTACGCGAGATTTCCATGTTCCTAAACATCCCTAGGTCCACTGTTTGTGATGTGATAGTGAAGTGGAAATGTGGAGGGACACATACAGCACGAAAGCGTACAGCCCGACCTCGTCTGTTGGCTGACAGAGACCGCCGACAGTTGAAGAGGCTCGTCAAGTGTAATAGGCAGACATCTATCCAGACCATCACACAGGAATTCCAAACTGCATCAGGATCCACTCCAAGTCTATGACAGTTCGGCGGGAGGTGAGAAAACTTGGATTTCGTGGTCGAGTGGCTGCCCATAAGCCACACATCATGCAGGTCAATGCCAAACGACACCTTGCTTGGTGTAAGGAGCGTAAAAATTGGACGATTGAATAGTGGAAAAATGTTGTGTGGAGTGACGAATCATGGTACAGAATGTGGCGATCTGATGGCAGTGTGTGGGTATGGCGAATGCCCGGTGAACGTCATCTGCCAGCGTGTGTAGTACCAACAGTAAAATTCGGAGGCAGTGGTGTTATGGTGTGGTCGTACTTTTCATGGAGGGGGCTTGCACCCCTTGTTGTTTTGCGTGGCACTATCACAGCACAGGTCTACATTGATGTTTTAAGTACCTTCTTGCTTCCCACTGTTGAAGAGCACTTCAGGGATGGCAATTGCATCTTTCAACACGATCGAACACCTGTTTATAATGCACGGCCTGTGGCAGAGTGGTTACACGACAATAACATCCCTGTAATGGACTGGCCTTCACAGAGTCCCGACCTGAATCCTATAGAACACCTTTGGGATGTTTTGGAACGCCGACTTCATGCCAGGCCTTACCGACTGACATCGCTAACTCTCCTCAGTGCAGCACTCCGTGAAAAATGGGCTGCCATTCCCCAAGCAACTTTCCAGCACCTGATTGAACGTATGCCTGCGAGAGTGGAAGCTGTCGTCAAGGCTAAGGGTGGGCCAACACCATATTGAATTCCAGCATTACCAATGGAGGGCACCACAACGTTGTATGTCATGTTCAGGCAGGTGTCCGGATACTTTTGATCTCAGTGTATGTGCTCAACTCCAAATTATGGAAAAATATGGAAAATTAAACACAGCATTTTTCATTTCAACTCCACACATCATGATTCATAAATACAAAATATAATTAATTTTAGTTTTCTAAATACATGTGTTTATTTATCGTATGGCATACATGAAAATTATTTATAATTCTACATCAAGATTACAAATTTTTTGCAGTGTCTGTGGCGTCCCTAGGAAGAAGTCTTTTAATTCACCACTGTAAGATGTTTGTGGGCATTCTTGAACTAAGTGCCTAACAGTCTGTCTTACAGCGCCACATTTGCAACATGGTGAAGGTCGTTTCCTCTACTTGTACAGGAGATCCCCACATACACCATGATTGGTCCGAATTCTATTTAATTTCGACCTAATCTCTCTAGGTTGAATGAACCCTGGCTCCTTCTCAGTTAAGCAGGGCATTTCTGAACTCTCTGGTGGGGCAAACAATTTCCAATCATGAGACCATCTCTCAGCCAGATTGAATTTGTTAGCTATGAGGTTCTCTACTGAGAAGATAGGTGGATGTCTTGAATGTAATCGTTTCACATGTAGATCGGCAACGTCTCCATGAATAGGAAGTTGTTTGTTGGTCTGGATCTTCCAATATTCTCTTATCAGAATGTTGTATCGCTGCAAATGAGGTGGAGGGATGTGGCTGAGAATAGGGAACCATTGTGTGGGAGTTGACATAACTGTTCCTGTAATCATGCGCATGGTGTTATTCAGTTGTACATCTACATGCGGACTATTTATCCACACCAGTGCACAATACTTGGCGATAGAATAAACTAAACCTAAAGCTGAGCAACGGAGAGTAGTTGCACTGGCACTCCAAGGGGTACTGCATAATTTCTGCAGGATGTTGTTTCTTGTCTTCATTTTGGCAGCAGTCATATATAGATGTTCTTTGAATCACAGTGTTCTGTCCAGAGTTACACCCAAAAATTTTGGATGTCGGTTACGTGAACGCTGGTGATCCACGAAATATCACTGTAATATTTGTCACAAATGGAAGGTAATCATTGATTTACTGAAATAAAGTCTCAAATCCCAGGTTGATTAAGAAATACCATCGTTACTAGCAAGAAATATGAATACGTACATACGAGCTGTAAACAGGAGTCCATTATGTTGTATTCCGCTGCTTGCGCCGTTTTTTGTTTCTTTCTTGAGGTCCAGGGCTGGCACCGATGAATGGGAGTGCTATGTCTGTGATCTCTGTTATCTTTGTCCATATGTCTTGCATTCCGCTGCTCGCGCCGTCGTTTGTTTTTTCTTAAGGTCCAGGGCTGGCACCAACGAGCTAACAACGAGCTCTAGCTCTCTTTCTAGCTCGTTGGCTGGCACCGATGAATGGGAGTGCGGGTATTTTGTTGAACCAAAAATAGCATGATCCCTGGACCAATACATATATATATTAAAAGGAAAATAGCATGATCCCTGGACCAATAAATCGTTTAATGAATCAGTTATAGTGCTCTTGAAGTGACAGCCGATCAAATTACATCGAATGAGAAAAATCAATAAAACGACACCAAAGAACTTCAGTGAGCAAAGACTAGACAAAACAAAACACTTACGGAAGTGCTGCGACGTAGCAGAAATAGTTGTAAGGCAGTAAAGTATGTATTCTCTAAAATAAAATATTTCGTATTATTTCTTAATTTACCTGGGATTTGAGACTTTATTTGAGTAAAAACAATTACTCTCTTCAATTTGTGACAAATATTACAGTGATATTTCGTGGATCACCAGCGTTCACGTAACCTTGGATGTCTGTTGTGGTGAAGGAGGGTGTTATTAAAGTAAACTGCAAGTTCCCTTATTGCCATTTTGTTGTTCAGGTGGAAACAAGCAACTTCGGTCTTAGTTGTACTTGGTTGAAGTCTCCATTTTCGGAAGTAGTCTCCCAGAACAGAGAGACTATTTGTCAGCACCTCTTCAAAACATGGATCTCTAGCAGCAGTTGCCTAATCATCGGCATATCCAAACTTCCTGGATTTTGTGGAGGGTAAATCTGATATATACAAGCTGAATAACAGTGGGGCAATCACTGATCCTTGAGGAAGTCCATTGTTTAATTTACTTGGCTTGCTGATTTCACTGCCAATGATGATCTGGAAACTTCTATCATTCAACATGTTGCTTACAAGATGAGTCAATGTCTTACAAGGGAAACCTGAAGTAGTTTGTAAATAACACCCTCTCTGCAAACAGTGTCGTAAGCTGCCTTAAGGTCTATGAATGCCACAGATGTTTTTTGGTGATTCTGGAACCCTGCCACAATGTAGGTGGTTAATGAGAGTACTTGGTCTGTGCAACTCCGTTGTGGTCTGAGTCCTGCTTGTTCTGTGGGAACTATCTCAAGCACTCTTGAGACGATTCTGCTCAGGATTAGTCTCTCAATTAACTTGTAGCATATGTATTTACATAGAAATCCGTTCTCTGGTAATGATCAACAGTACTATTCTTAGTTAGGTGTTAGAGCAAACGATTCCAACTGAGGTGCTCCCATGGCCCCGGCCGGCCCTGGCAGCAGCCCCGGCACTGTGCTGTAGCCCCGGTGAGGTGGTGGGACAAGGAGGGCAAGCGGCAGAACCACAGGTCGTCAAGTCAGCATGCAGCTTACAAAAACAATATTACACTGACTGACAGAGCAAATGCAACACCAAGAAGGAGTGGTTCAAAAGGGATGAAAGTTGGGGAAAAAACAGAGACGGCATGGACGAATAATTGATGTTTATTTCAAACCGATATGCAGGTTACACAATGCGCACGGCATCGACTCAGTAGGATGTAGGACCACCGCGAGCGGCGATGCACGCAGAAACACGTCGAAGTACAGAGTCAATAAGAGTGCGGATGGTGTCCTGAGGGATGGTTCTCCATTCTCTGTCAACCATTTGCCACAGTTGGTCGTCCGTACGAGGCTGGGGCAGAGTTTGCAAACGGCGTCCAATGAGATCCCACACGTGTTCGATTGGTGAGAGATCCGGAGAGTACGCTGGCCACGGAAGCATCTGTACACCTCGTAGAGCCTGTTGGGAGATGCGAGCAATGTGTGGGCGGGCATTATCCTGCTGAAACAGAGCATTGGACAGCCCCTGAAGGTACGGGAGTGCCACCGGCCGCAGCACATGCTGCACGTAGCGGTGGGCATTTAACGTGCCTTGAATACGCACTAGAGGTGACGTGGAATCATACGCAATAGCGCCCCAAACCATGATGCCGCGTTGTCTAGCGGTAGGGCGCTCCACAGTTACTGCCGGATTTGACCTTTCTCCACGCCGACGCCACACTCGTCTGTGGTGACTATCACTGACAGAACAGAAGCGTGACTCATCGGAGAACACGACGTTCCGCCATTCGCTCATCCAAGTTGCTCTAGCCCGGCACCATGCCAGGCGTGCACGTCTATGCTGTGGAGTCAATGGTAGTCTTCTGAGCGGTCGCCGGGAGTGCAGGCCTCCTATAACCAATCGACGGGAAATTGTTCTGGTCGATATTGGAACAGCCAGGGTGTCTTGCACATGCTGAAGAATGGCGGTTGACGTGGCGTGCGGGGCTGCCACCGCTTGGCAGCGGATGCGCCGATCCTCGCGTGCTGACGTCACTCGGGCTGCGCCTGGACCCCTCGCACGTGCCACATGTCCCTGTGCCAACCATCTTCACCACAGGCGCTGCACCGTGGACACATCCCTATGGGTATCGGCTGCGATTTGACGAAGCGACCAACCTGCCCTTCTCAGCCCGATCACCATACCCCTCGTAAAGTCGTCTGTCTGCTGGAAATGCCTCCGTTGACGGCGGCCTGGCATTCTTAGCTATACACGTGTCCTGTGGCACACGACAACACGTTCTGCAATGACTGTCGGCTGAGAAATCACGGTACGAAGTGGGCCATTCGCCAACGCCGTGTCCCATTTATCGTTCGCTACGTGCGCAGCACAGCGGCGCATTTCACATCATGAGCATACCTCAGTGACGTCAGTCTACCCTGCAATTGGCATAAAGTTCTGACCACTCCTTCTTGGTGTTGCATTTGCTCTGTCAGTCAGTGTATTTATGACAATTCTGTGAACACATAAACAAACAGTTTATTCTGTACATACATTGCGTTTGCCTTAATGTACATTTAGCGTTTAAGTCGATTGTCGTCGCCATAAGACCTATCTGTGTCGGTGCGACATAAAGCCCCTAGCAAAAAAAAAAAGAAATAAGTCGATTGTTGACATTGTTTTGCGGCAACTAATTTACAGTTTGGCAGTAGAAACTATAAGCACAGCCTCTAAGACAACATCAGACAGAGAAGTCCTAGTTCTACGTTTATTTAAATTCCGAATTGAAAAATTCTGTTCGCATGCATAAGTTGTACTGAACATCGACGTAAATTTTAAGGCAAGTGCATGAAGTCTGGGAAATTCTTGTGGATGAACACCTTTGTAAAAGGAAATTAAATCACCGTTGTAGTGGTAGTACCTGTCCTTTAGGATTGCGTTGCACTGTAGTTTTATCAGCCCTGTTTGGAAATATGATGGTGACTTTTCAGAACGCACTGAAAATGGGGTCATAAATATTTCAAGTTGAGGTGCCATATCCTTCATTTCTTTGAATTGGGCATTGAATTCATGGTGCAAAATCTGTAACAACGTCTGATAGTCTCTAAGATTTTTGTAAGTAGGCAAATGTAATGATTTTAATGAAGTAAAATTGTCAAAATTTCCGGCTTCAAGCTGACTTTTCAAAAACAAACACTGCATTTTGAAAGCCTTAATTCTGTCACACATGGTGCTAATCAATGAGTTTCTCCCTTGCAATTAAATATTTAAATCTATCATATAAGACGTTATGTTCGCCAAGAAAGCGAGGTCAGCTGCCCATTGTTTATTCCGCAAAGTTGGTTGTGGAGAACATTTCATCTCTATGAACAGAGCAATTTCTTCAATTATTGCAACTTAACCAGCGCACAATACAATAAAAGGGAATGTCACTACATTCTTCCTCGACATCTTTTAAAAATTCTTTGAACTGCCGATGGTTCAAACCTTGCTTTCTGCAGAAATTTACACATTTTGACACAGTATCCATAACAGATTTAAAGTTGCAAAAGTTTTTTGCACATAATTGTTCTTGATGTAAAATACAATGTACTGTGTGCAGTAGGTGGGAACGGTGCTGCTGAGTGCAGCGCTGGTGCGCCCCAGCACTCAGTGCTCGAGTTGGAAAGGCCTGTGTTAGAGGGTGTGGAAAAGGTAGTGATCAGAAGTTAGTTTAGGAAATTGTACTTATGTCATTGAACTTTTTCTATTCTAGGGAATGGGCATGGCACCCTGTGGCCTGAACATGCTTTCATGATGAGAAGCCATTTTTCTGAATGGTGCCTGCAAATGAAATTTACAGGAAATCTGTCCTACCACACTAGCTTCCTGGCAGAGCTCTTGTGCCATAGCAGTGATAAATGCTTGTGTGAACATCACGGGAAAAGAACTTGACAGAATTTCTTGAAACTTACTATTTAAGTTCAGAGATATCCGGAGATTGATCTAGGCTATATGTTATTTGATATGTACACAGTGACATAGCAGTATTATGGGGACCAAAACGGAGAGTGTAAAATTTCTCTATTAATATTAGCTGTATTCAAAAACTGTACATTATAAAATTTGTTTAAAATATTTCTTATCTTTTATGTTTTATGCACTTTTACTTCACAAATAATAATAATAATAATAATAATAATAATAATAATAATAATAATAATAATAATTTTTTTTTTTTTTTTGCGAGGGAGTGTGGAAAATCTTTCATAAGACACTTGTGAGGGTCCGCACTCAACAAGTGTGTGGAGATTCTTACCCACTAAAAACCACACTCCCTTTTCCCACGACGTTTATCTCCGCCCCGGAAATCGCTCTCGCATTACTTCAGGGTGGATGTCGTGCTTAATGCATCTTGTGCTTCATCTTCCTTCTTCTGCTTTACTGTCTGTCGTAATCGTCCAGGTCCTTCTTCTTCTGACGCAGAATATTTTCTACGTAGACTGCCACCTGGTCCCAAGATTCTCGACTTCGTAGCATTACTGACACGATCCCTTCTGGCGTCAATTCTCCGTGCATAACTTCTAAGCATCTTCTTTGTGGCAGCCAATGAACACACACAAAGAAAGTATGTGATACGTCATCGATATCACCGCAGTATATGCACACCGGACTAGTTGCTAGCCCTAGCCTATGAAGAAATTTTTGGAAGTATCCATGACCTGTCAAGAACTGTGTGAGATAGTAGTTCACTTCATCATGATTTCGGGCAACCCATACGCCCAGAGAAGGTATCAGTCTTTTCGTCCATTTCCCTCTAGAATCATCTTCCCATCTTGTTTGCCATCGTTGCATTCTGCGACTATGAGCCAAAGCCTTTGCCCTTTTCCTTCCTAGCTCTTCTTGTGTGAGCCAAATTTCTTGTCTTTCGAAGGCCAACAAGTCAATGGGAGCTACTGCTGCTACTACTAGAATCGCAGGTTCTGATACTGTGCGATATGCGCAAGCAATTCGTAAAGCTGCTCTCCGTTGCACAGCTGCAATTCTTGTCCAATATTTCACATTTTTTAACGATTCAGCCCAAATTTCCAAACCGTATAGCAGTATCGATTGAACGATCGACATGAGAAGCCGCCTTTTACTAGATATCGGTCCCTTGATATTTCCCATGAGTCTACTCAGTGCAGTCATGGTTTTCGCTGCCTTATCTGTTACCCGTTGGATGTGGTCCCAATATGTAAGCTTAGTATTAAGCGTTACACCAAGATATTTTGTGCTCCTAGTTGTTTCGATGGCTATCTGTCCGATCTGCATCGGTACAACAGTATTAATCCTTTTCCTCGTCAGGAGGACAATTTCCGTTTTGTGATCTGCGAGTTCTAACTTGTGATTTATCATCCATTCTTTGACACGTCGCATCACCTGATTCAATTTAAATTGAGCCAGCTCTAGGTTACGGGTTACTATCACAGCAGCCACATCATCAGCATAACCCACAAGTTTTACATCTTCTGGCATCTCCAGCCATAACAAATCATCATACATGATGTTCCAAAGGTGTGGTCCGAGAATTGAGCCTTGCGCTGCACCAGCTGTGAGCCATTTTCTTCTCTGACCGTCTTCCGTGTCGTATAACAATGTACGGTCTTTCAAATAGTCTCGCAGTATATACATGAGATATTCTGGTAGCTTGAAAGTTTCTTCTAGAGCTTCCAAAATATCACTCCATCTTGCCGAGTTCTAAGGTATTTTTAACATCTAAAGTCACAAGAAGTGTCAGTTTCCTAGAATAATGATTACCCGTTTGAGCTCGTTCTGCTGTCTTCACCACTTCCTTCACAGCATCAAGCGTTGAGTGACCTCTGCGAAATCCATGTTGTTGGTCGGATAGGTCGCCAGCTAATCGGACTGCTGCTAGTATTCTCGGTTGTAGGAGCTTCTCTAAACCTTTCCCGGCAGTGTCCAGCATACATAGAGGTCTATAACCCCCAGTTTTCCCTTTACTAATCAGAACCAACTCTTTTTAATTGTATTTCGTAGTCTTTTCTTCATAGTCTTGTACTCTACTGAGAGAGCTTCATCGTTATGTTGTTCTCTTTGTGTCCTTCGTCTGAGTCGCAGGCATTGTTTCCTCAACTAAGCAATTTCTTCATTCCACCAATATGCTGGACGCTTGCCTCTCCGTTGTTTGATTCTGGTCATTGATGCGTCGCATGCTTGCTGAAGGAGTCTCATGGTGTGTTCCACGCATTTATTAGCAATAATGCTTCTTTTGCCTCCGTGACATGTATCCGTCATACAATCCATTCCATTCTGTATTACTTCATGAAATTTTTCTCTATCCATAGTGGCTATGTTCCATCTTTCTGGCTTGGGTGTGGTAATCCTTAGATTCGGAATCTCTTGAAGTACACGAAAAGTGATATACTGATGATCGCTTCAATTACTCGCCATTCAGTTATCCTAGACGCAATGTCTTCAGAAGCAAAGGTTACATCTGGTATAGTTCCCTGACACACTGGTCGCCGAAAGGTTGTCACATTACCAACGTTGATAACCATTAATCCCAATCTCGCGACCATATCCATTGTACGCCGCCCTCTAGAATCTGTTTGAGGCATGTTCCATTCAACTGCTTGAGCATTAAAATCACCAGCAACAACTAGGTTAGTGTTCATCCCTTGCAGAGTATCTTCAAGCCCATCTAGTTTTGTCTGGAAGTCAGAAATAGCCTCGTTCGGGGTAAAATAACAGCTGACAAAAATTACCTTCTCAACTTGGACCCAGACGAACCCATCTCCGCATCCTTGATTTGTAACTGAGTATTTTCCAAGGTCTGGTACCCATATCGCAGCTGTCCCTAGATTGTCTGAAAACCAGCCTGGTTGATCTCTGTCTTTATATTGTTCGCTGAGAATCAAGATGTCTGCTCCTATCTCATAGATCATTGGCAGTTAGACTCCTGTGTATATTGGCTTGAAGGATCTGTACCATTCACCACTGCTTTTTGGCCTTTTCTAGTGCTTCACGAAACACAATACACTTGCCTGAGCCAAGAGCATGATGTCGTTTTGACTCTTCAACGCCCATATCTGTGCAAATTATGCATCGTGGATTCGCTTTGCATCCTACTGCCTTCTGACCAGCTTCTCCGCACTTAAAGCAGAGTTTACTTCTGTCCAATCCTTGACAGTTTCGTGCTTGATGCCCATATGACAGACATCTAAAGCACCGAGGAACTACGGCCCACCGTCTTACTCTGCAGTATAGCCAGCCTACTTTAATTTTGCCTATGTCTAACAGCTTTCGTGCCTCGCTATCTTCTATCTCCACGATGGCGATTTTTTGTCCCCTGCTGTTCAGATTTGTGATTGAGACCTTCAATTCTTGATTAAGATTTTATAATTCTTGTCTTACAGCCTCCTCTACGTCGGAAATAGTGGTGGCACTGTCCATATCCCGAATTTCCAATATAGTTCTAGGCGTCAAAACCTTTACTTCGCCATCATGTCCAAGAGCGCCTTTAAGTGATTTATTAAAATTGTCTCTATTCTCCTTTTCCGTGGCCTTATTAAATTCAAGGAGAACTGCTCCAGACATGGTTTTCTTGATCGATCTAACACTGGCGCCACTGTCTTCTGGGTTCACCTTGCTGCGGATATCCTTCACAACATCTGCAAAAGTCTTGCCATTCATCGGTTTAATGTGTCGGCTTCTGGGTGGCTTCTTATAGTTGAACGTTTCCGTTGCTCATTCTTTTTAAGAGTTTCAGATACCGGTACTGGTTCAGGTTGAGTACCTTCATCTTCATCTGCCTTCTTCTGCCTTTGTTCCCTCTTCTTCTTCTTCTTCTTCTTCTTCTTCTTCTTCTTCTTCTTCTTCTTCTTGGATAACGCTATTTCTCAGTTATCCTGTTCTACGTTTCTGTTTGTGGTGCTCTGTTCTACTTTCTCTTGATCGGGCAAATCCTTTTGCATTAATGCCCTACTTGCTTTCCAAGCTTTTCTGTGCATAGATCCCGCATCTAGGGCTTCCTCCAATTTCTTTAAACCTTGCTGAATTTCAATCTTCATATTTTTCTGCTGAATTGCAAGAATACTTTTCAACAGGCCCCTGGTGATTTCCAGTTGTTCTTCCTCTTTTAGCATATCCTCCATAATTTGTTGAGTGATATCAAGCCTCAGATTCGTTTTCGCATTCTGCTCAATACTTCTATTGCATGTATCATGCGTGCGCTCCACGTCCATGATATTGTGGCCATGTTCCATAGATGCTGGATTCAAATCCACAGAGTCGCACTGGATTCCAGCTCCCAACATCGTGCCGTGAGTATGGAGTCCAGCTGGCCGTGACTCAGGTCGCAGAGATATATCTATTCTCTGTTATTTTCTATGACGAAACTAGGTAACCTTTAAACGCATTTTCACTAACACACAATGTCAATGTCTTGAACTTTTCACCCACTACCGTAGTTTATCCTATTAAATATTGAAAGCACGGATATTAAATATTACTTACACTCACTTTCCATGTCAATATACGGGTGATTACCAATGAAATCTTCGATCATTTCATTTTCTATGACGAAACTAGAACTAGGTAACCTAAAAACGCATTTTCACTAACACACAATGTCAATGTCTTGAACTTTTCACCCACTACCATAGTTTATCCTATTAAATGTTGAAAGCACGGATATTAAATATTACTTATACTCGCTTTCCATGTCAATATACGGGTGATTACCAACGAAATCTTCGATCATTTCATGCACAACAGACTTACTCTGCACAACAGACTCATAATAATAAATTATTATTATTATTATTATTATTATTATTATTATTATTATTATTATTATTATTATTATTATTATTATTATTATTATTATTATTATTATTATTATTATTATTATTATTATTATTATTATTATTATTATTATTATTATTATTATTATTATTATTATTATTATTATTATTATTATTATTATTATTATTATTATTATTATTATTATTATTATTATTATTATTATTATTATTATTATTATTATTATTATTATTATTATTATTATTATTATTATTATTATTATTATTATTATTATTATTATTATTATTATTATTATTATTATTATTATTATTATTATTATTATTATTATTATTATTATTATTATTATTATTATTATTATTATTATTATTATTATTATTATTATTATTATTCACAGTTTTGTGCTCTGAATACAATGTATTAGGATGATGGAGAATATTGCTCCTGTTTCAAACGGTAAAGGGAGAAGAAAGAAGAATGATCATTCCTAGTGGAAAAAAATAAGGAGAAAAGGCAGAGGTAGGTTATGAATATTGCATCCTAATATTTTAGTTCAGATTTGTCATCTTCAAAATACAGTGAAACATCATTAACACGTTTCTGCTGGGGACAGTCGTGTCTTCTTGAAGCAAGTGAATTTTGTCTTCGTTAGTTGATGATTTAATAACTTTTTCTTATGCATCTCAACTTTCTAATCAGTACGCTGAATACACAAACCTATAGGCACAAAGGTTACTGTATTCACAAACTTGACACACTTCAAGGTCGAGCTACTTGTGATCTCACAACTTTCATCCATCCCATGGCAAAGAACAAGGGATGCAAGTACAAAGTGTTGATCAGTACGACATAAATCTGATAAATCACGTTGAAGATTTTAATTTTTCAGTGAATATCATTATAAGTTAATTAGATATCTAGCACAGACCATTCACATTGTTTCTAATTTTAAGGAAATATGATTTCTAATTTTAAGGATGATTTTTTTAAACTACAAACCATAACATAAACATGCTTGAAGGCTACCATTTACAGATAAGTATATAGTCATGGATCTTTTTGTAGAACTTTTTATGCTCAACAATTCTTTGACACATAATTGGGGTCTGTCACTGATATTTTAGGCAGTGTAAGCCAAGAAAGCACTTGAAAGCCATTTTTTCTTTTACTTCCTTCCCTATAATTGCCACTGCTCAGTTCCCTTTTGTCATACGTTAATGCTTCAGACATATAAGCCTTCCTTGATATATGATCTGTACAGTAGCAAACACTCATCAAAATCTGTATAGTAGTTTTTGAGAAACTCTTGCACAAATAACAGACGGACACTTACAGGGGACTTTGATATGTATGGATGACAAAGTACCCCTTATATGCAGGACATCTCTGCTTATACTGATATCTGTGGTCTTAATGGCTGACTTTGTCAAAAACTTGCAATCTTATATTTTAGAACATAAAAAGAAATATAGCAAGTTTGATTTAAAATTTCCAAAAATAATCATATTGATTGGGAATAAATATATGAGGGTTAATGACAGGTAAGGAATACAAAATTGGAACTGGTGGATCTTTTGAAGTACTTATGACACATCTAGCAGAATTGTAGTATAGCGAGAAATATCAACTCAGAGAACTGGTAGCAAAGTTCAAGGAGTTTGCTACCAGTGGTATTCTGTTGTTTTTGCATCAGCTTTACTCTATGGAGTAAAAGTTGGAGGTAAGAGGCATGAAGATAAGAAGAATGATCACTGGTTCAGATAGGTAGTAACCATTTCAAGAAAGTATACATAATGAAAATATAAAAGTTTGGTTAGAATTGACCATATGGGATTAAGTGGGACGAATGGAAGACGATTGGTTATCTAGGGAAATAATTGACTTCGCCATGGAGTGTAAGAGAAGCAGAGAATAGTTAAACTTAGTGCTATGATTTCAAAGTAAGAGCTGTAGAAGCAAAAGAGTTTATAGTATTAGTGGCAAATATGAGGGTCGGGACAAAAGTCATTGCAACTACAGTATTTGTTTTCTTGCAGATATTTGTTGCGTGGAAGCTATGCAGGCATAGTGTGTATTCACAACAACAGATGGCTCTGTGATTGTTGGTAGTAGCACAGAAAGCGCTGTGAAATCAGTTGGGGGGCGAGCATCATGCGAGACGGAAGTAACCTTTGTTGAGCAGCTCGTATATATCGAAATAGCCATTCTAGGGGGAAAAATGCAGGAGAATGTCACAGTGAATTGGTGGAAGCACTTGGGAATAATGCCCCCCCATACCATACAGTAGCATGGTGGGTAGGAAAGTTTCAGCAAGTACATGTGGCAACTGCTGATCAGCAACGCTCAGGACGAACTGTCCGTATACGGACCAACGTGGCATGTGCTTTCATCGAGCAGCTCCTGGAGGAAGTAACAATACATTGATGGGGGGAGAGGTGATACTCCCATGTGGCGCGTCCCAGGTGGTGGATAGGGGGCTCCTAACCAGCTTGCTGGCGGACTTGAGGGAAATAAAATACCTCTCGCGGACCAAACGCACTACCCCCTGCGGGTGGGAGACACACATGTAGAACACACCCGCGGTATTTCCTGCTTGTCGTAAGAGGCGACTAAAAGGGGCGACCAAGGGATGATTGAATTAGTACCATGAAACTACTTTTGATTAGTACCATCATACAGGGAACATCATGGGTTGCCTGTACTTGCAAGTAGTACCACTAAATTAGGTACGAAATAGGTTTGTGATTCGTAGCAGTAAAGAGGCTGGCCTGGGGGTTTCCAGTACCCGTGCGTCGTACCCATGTGAGCAACACCGCGGGTCTGGGCGTAGCCTGTGTGTTGTACCGCTATATGAGCGACACCGTCAGTCTGCGTTGCCTGTGATTGGTGCCCACTATGGGAGGAACACCACAGGAATGCCGGCGCCTGTGATTAGTACACCCATGATTAGTTGGCTGTGAGTAGCACCATTGTGTGAGAAACACCATAGGTCTGTGTTCCCTGTACAAAGTAAAATACTTGTGGGTAGTACCATCTTGTGTGGAACCCCGTGAGTCTTCGCTACTTTTGATTAGTACCCCAACATGACAAATACCATGGTTCTACTTTACTCGCGACATGTACCATTCTGTGGGGCCTTAGACATGGATTTTGCACCCCTTTAGACATCAAGCATCATTGTGCTTTATAAGTGGTCCCTTGGTCAGTAATACTATTATTTAGATCTTTTTTTGAGTCTGATCCACTGTTTTTTTGTTTGTTTGTTTTTTGTTGGATTCATGTCCATCCATTCATTCTTCATGACATTTTTTATTTTATTTTGGTCAGTGGATGAATTTGTACTTTTTGTTATTTCATTTCATACCATTAGGGGCCGATGACCTCGATGTTAGGCCCCTTTAAACAACAAGCATCATCATCATCAGATACATTGGTGCATTTCTCAGTGCTACTACCCTCTCTAACTCCAGTAACATCCATTACATGTCTGTGATGTGTGTTTCATTTGGTCTGAATTTTTAATCATATATTCCTCCAATGATGAACTGTCACATCGCTTGTGAATGAAATGATCTTGTCCTTGAGGATGTTGCATGTTTTTTCTGGCTGTGTATTACTTCCACAATATATCAAGAAATCGTAGACAATACCTGAAACACCTAATCTAACAAACAAAGTCCCATAGGCTTGCTCTTTACATATCGGTGCCTTGACCCAGTTCTTGTGCCTTTCATCCTCCCTATCTGCTCAATGGAGTATAAATCCATCATCATCGTAAAGACATCCAAACTGAAAAATGTCTTAAAACATTCCAGCTGTATATCAACTTGTAGGGGTATAATGAAAGTGTCATTTTCAACATTGACATTGCTCTGGAATTCTTTCCCATTTGACAAAAAATTGTAGCTTCTAGACTTGGTGGTTACGGTGGGGCACATTATATCTATCACATGTAGTTCTCAATAATGGAGGATGGGCAGGCACTCTATGAAGATCCAAATTTTCCTCAGAATCTCTAATATGAGTTTGACTTTCCTCCTAATGTTCAGTTTGATTTTCATTTACATCCACTACATTTGTAGTAATAATGACGTTCAACACCATAACATCTAATTCTTCAAATAACAGCTGTAGTTAGTCTTAAAAAATGTCAAAATTTGGAGGACATTGTAGTTCCTTATCTCCCTATAGTTTTAGATGCTGGAAATAAATTGAGTTAATCTCCATCTTCATCCTCTTTCACCTCAGACTCTTCTTCGTTGACTGATAGCATAGCTAAAATCCTGTCTACACGTGACATGAAGTATTTCTTTTTCTGGAAGTGATAAATAATCAGGTTGTAAATAATACATGGTTTATAAACAAAAGCTCAATAAATTTCAATAAATAATTTTTTTTGCATGTATAAAATAAAATATTACTGTTTGAGCTTGGCAATGTTGGCTTGGCAATGCATCTATCCAAGTAGGCTGTTTTGTTAGTGTTGTTAGCAGTTAATGTAAATTTAATTGACTCTAAGCTACTGTACACTATCTAAATAACAATTTTAATTGTTAAATGTACCAATGAAATACTGTACATGATCTATTCACCTTGATGTCACATTATTTGTTTTGTTATTTTGCTTTTCTCAGAGAGGGAAGCACATGGTGGATACTACTGCTGAGTAGTGTCTACCCAGATTCATTGTCAAAAGGATTAAAATGTGAAACTTTTAGAGAGGAGGCTTAAAAAAAAGTCTTGTAGGATACATTGCTAGGTTTATGGTTGTATTAGAGTTTTAAGATGACCACTTAATGATTAAATAATTTTATTGAGCCACAAGTTTCATGTTAAAATACTTATTCATGGGTGAAGTAACATGAGGAGGTACCAACTATCATGTATGCTCTGATAGTTCTTATTTCAGTTTGCAAACAATGTGACCAATGTCGTACCTCTTTTGCCAGCACTATACCAGTGGAAGAACAACTGATGCTATATGGCCATCACACACAACTCTTTTAAAATGTAAATTAATTAATGCCGCCTCTGTGGTGTAGTGGTTAGCGTGATTAGCTGCCACCCCCGGAGGTCCGGGTTCGATTCCCGGCTCTGCCACGAAATTTGAAAAGTGGTACGAGGGCTGGAACGGGGTCCACTCAGCCTCGGGAGGTCAACTGAGTAGAGGTGGGTTCGATTCCCACCTCAGCCATCCTCGAAGTGGTTTTCCGTGGTTTCCCACTTCACCTCCAGGCGAATGCCGGGATGGTCCCTAACTTAAGGCCACGGCTGCTTCCTTCCCTCATCCTTGCCAATCCCTTCCAATCTTCCCATCCCCCTACAAGGCCCCTGTTCACCATAGCAGGTGAGGCCGCCTGGGCGAGGTACTGGTCGTTCTCCCCAGTTGTATCCCACGATCAAGAGTCTGAAGCTCCAGGACACTGCCCTTGAGGCGGTAGAGGTGGGATCCCTCGCTGAGTCCGAGGGAAAAACCGAACCTGGAGGGTAAACAGATGATGATGAAATTAATTAATTTTTTCAAAGAAATGAGAAATTTATCAAACATCAGAATACTTAACAAATTATGAGAACTCATTAAAAACAGATTTACAAATAAAAACTGAAAGTGCACTGAATGCACTTACTAACATCATCATCATCATCATCATCATCAACCATCTCCAGTTGCCCAGGTGTGGTGTACGAGCCTCCTCCATCTTTGTCTGTCCATAAACCACTTTTCTCTCATAATCTTCTCCCAGTCTTGTCCTCTCTCCTCGACATCTTTCTTCACCAGATCAGTCCATTTTTCTATTGGTCTTCCCACTGGTCTTTTTCCTTTTACTTCTCTTTCATACTCTCCTTGCAGTCCTACTTGCACTCATCCTTTTTACATGGCCAAAGTCTTGCTTTCTGAATCCTCTGTAGTAGGGAGTCTCCCATTCCCACCTCTTCTCAGACTTTTTCATTCCTGAACTTGTTCTTCCTGGTCATATGTATCATGGTGCATAGGTACTTCATTTCTGCAGCTTGGAGTTTTGAGTTGTCTTGTTAATGTGGTAGTTTCCAAGCTATACATGAGAATGGGTGTATAATATGACTTATATAATGTCATCTTAGCTTTCAATGGTACATGTTTACCCCACAGCAGTTGTCTTACTTGGTGGCAAAATTGAGTTATATTGCTAATTTGACTGTCCACATCATATTTTGCAAGGTTATCTTTTGATACTATACTACCCAAGTACTTCAACGTTGGAACACTGTCCAGTTTGGTGTAATTTATTCTGATTTTTGGTTTGTCATCTCCCGTTTGTAACTTCTTCACCACCGTCTTAGCCTTGTTGATATTTAAATCATATCTCTTCAACTCTTGACTCCATTTCTGCAGCATTTCCTCTACATCATCTGACAAAATCTAACACTAAAATGGGAAAAGAAACTTATTAAGAATAAAAGAGAATGAGGAAATAACAAATTACTCATCGTTAATAGTTGCTGCAGGAAATTATGGCCTAAAGAGGAAACATTTCACAAACATCAGTCACTGGAACCCTCTATATGTATTTATTGAGAAAATGACTTTCTAGACATTCTGGACTTCCACAAGGACAAAGTTTAACTACATCAAAAAATGTAACAAAATTCAATTTGAATACTGTATATAATATTAAACATAATATTTTTTTAAATCTGTCTACTTTCCAGGGTTGTTTTCCCTTGGACTCGGCGAGGGATCCCACCTCTACCACATCAAGGGCAGTGTTCTGGAGCGCGAGTCTTTGGGTCGGAGGATATAACTGGGGGGGGGGGGGGGGAGGAGGAGGACCAGTACCTTGCCCAGGCGGCCTCAGCTGCTATGCTAAACTGGGGCCTTATGGAGGGATGGGAAGATTGGAAGGGGTAGACAAGGAAGAGAGAAGGAAGTGGCCGTGGCCTTAATTTAGGTAGCATCCTGGCATTTGCCTGCAGGAGAAGTGGGATACCACAGTAAACCACTTCAAGGATGGCTGAGTTGGGAATTGAACCCACCTCTACTCAGTTGACCTGAGGCTGAGTGGATCCCGTTCGAGCCCTCGTACCACTTTTCAAATTTTGTGGCAGAGCCAGGGGTCAAACCCGGGCCTCCGGGGGTGGCAGGTAATCACGCTAACCACTACACCACAGAGACAGACATAATAATATTAAATACCATATGATATGGATATCATATGAATATTAAGAGATTAGATTGAAAACCTCTTCTAGAGAAAGAAGACAAGGCAGAAAGATGGCAGGAACTTATCCAACATTTGTATCAAGTAAAGACATAGATGGTATGGTTCTGAAACAAGAAGGGGCTGTTTATGTTGATGAAATGGGAGACCCAATTTTGAGATCAGAATTCGACAGAGCTTTCAGAGACCTAAATAGGAACAAGGCACCTTGGAATTGATGACATTCCCTCTGAACTACTGACTCCCTTAAGAGAAACCAGTGTGGCAAGGTTATTCCATTTAGTGTGTAAGATATATGAGACAGGAGAAGTGCCATCCGATTTTCAGCAGAATTTTGTTAAACCTATTCCCAAGAAAGTTGGTGCTGACAAGTGTGAAAGCTACAGCACCATTAGTTTATTATCTCACACGGCAAAATTTTTAACACATATTATTTACAGAAGAATGGAAAGACAAATTGAAACTGAGTTGGGAAAAGATCAGTTTGGCTTCAGAAGAAATGTAGGAATACATGAAGTAATCAAATTAAGAAGAACAAGCCCACATACATGGCATTTGTAGATCTAGAAAAGGCATTTGATAATGTTGATTGGAGCAAGCTATTTGAGATTCTGAAGATGATCGGGATCAGATACCGAGAACAAAGAGTTATCTAGAACCTGTATAAAAATCAGTCTGCAGTGATAAGGATGAAGGGCCTTGAGAAAGAAGCAGCAATCCAGAATGGAGTGAGGCAAGGTTGCAGTTTGTCCCCCCTCCTATTCATTGTTTATATAGAACAAGCAGTAAAGGAAATCAAACAGGAATTTGGGAAGGGAATCACAATCTAAGGAGAGGAAATTAAAACCTTGAGATTTGCTGCTGATATTGTTATTTTATCTGAGATTGTAGAAGATCCGGAGAAGCTGCTGAATGGTATGGATGGATTCTTGGGTGAGGAGTACAAGATGAAAATAAATAAGTCCAAAACAAAAGTAATGGGGTGCATTCGAATGAAGTCAGGTGATGCAGGAAATATTAGATTAGAAAATGAAGTATTAAAGGAAGTAGATGAATATTGTTACTTGGGTAGTAAGATAATTAACAGTGGCAGAAGTGAGAAGGATATAAAATGCAGACTAACACAAGCAAGGAAAGCCTTTCTTAAGAACAGAAATTTGTTCATTTCAGTCATGATATAGGAATTAGAAATATGTTTTTGAAGACTTTCGACTGGAGCGTGGCATTGTTTAGAAGTGTAACATGGACGATATCTAGCTCAGAAAGAATAGAAGCTTTTGAAATGTGATGTTACAGAAGAATGCTGAAGGTGAGATGAATAGATTGAATCATGAATGAACAGATACTGAATTGAATTGGTGAGAGGGGATCAGTTTGGCTAAATTTGATCAGAAGAGACAGAACGATAGGACATATCTTAAAACACCCAGGACTTGTGCAGTATGTTTTTGAGGGAAGTGTAGGTGATAAGAACGGTAGGGGTAGACCAAGGTATGAATATGACAACCAGATTAGAGCAGATGTAGGATGCAGAAGTTGCATAGAAACGAAAAGGTTAGCGCAGGATAGGGTGAGATGGAATGCTGCATCAAACCAGTCTATGGACTGATGACTCAAACAATACATGATAAATAGCTCTAAACAATTTGAAAATATAAAAATTAATGAACAGTACTTCCAGTATTAGGACATTAATGGGAATATAAAAGGAACTCCTGAGAATAGAGATGTGATTTTAAAATAGACTAAGATTCCTATAAAGAGGCTATTACCAGAATACGTATTCTGGACTTTTGTAAACCAAATCTGTTCCAGAAATTAATTAAATCCTTCTTTTGCGCCCTGTGCCCCTGCCATTAAACTCAATACTTCCACCTTTTCTAAATGGTACTTCCTCCTGTAAAATTTGATTGTAGGGTGTATATGTTCTCTTTTTTTTTTTTTTTCATTGTTAACCTCCTCAAGCTGGCCAAATGATGCTCTCTTTTTACAAACATTAGTTTATTCTTTTAGCTAATCCAATACATAGTTTTACTTTCAAATAGTACTAGTTTTAACCGCACATAGCATGGATCCTCAGCTATTCATCATAAAAATTGGAATTAGAAGGACATAGTGTCATTATAAACAAACCTCCTGAGTTAAAACTACAAAAAATTAAAACTCAGAAAATACACTAATGTACACATTTAAAAGTCCAAACATTAGACACTGGATAATGGTCAGGTGGATTTGGGATTCCAGAATAAAACCTAGCAGATAACAAGATTAAAGAAACTTGGTGACGTAAAATGTCATTGTCTATTGAGAGTCAGATCATATTAAAATATACATTAAAAGAACTATATCATTTATACAAGAGATTATCACAATGTTGACTCAAATAAAACTTGTTCGTTGCTGATGTGCATGTCAACAGCTGTATAATTAATGGAAGGAACATTCTACTTTGGTTATAAGACAAGAATATCCCGATGTTATTAAAGCAAGTCATATCCGTCTGTAAGGGTGTTAAAAGGGGGAATATCTAAAAGAGAAAGAAGGAAAATTACTAGACCGAATTGAAACAAAATCACAGGAATATGACTGGTAAAAGAGAGAGAGCTTACCCTTCAAATTTACCGTGGTGCAACCGGCACAGCTGTCAGTGTAACAAAATCTTTGAATTTGTTGTGACATAGCAGAGGAGAAAGGAGAAGGAAGGGGACGGAGGGAAGAGAGAGGGAAAGGTTGTAAGGAGGAAGGTGCGAGAGGAGTAAGAGGTGGAGGGCAACCGTTTGGAGGATCATTTGTGTGACTTGTATTGAATTTTTTAATGTAATACTTGGATGCTAAGGGTAATTGACTCAATGAGGACATTCGGTTTTTTTTGAAATTTCATTAATGTTGAAAGCAGAATTAGAAAACTGGTCTAGAGATATAAAGTACTCTTCTAGGATATTGAGGAAGAGGCCTTTTGACTGAATAATGTCGAGATAGAGGAAGAGACTAAGGCCAAAGAAGTAATAAAATTTACATATGATAATAATGACATTTACAATAAGATACAAAAGTTGAAAACTAGAAAAGCGGCTGGAATTGATCAGATTTCTGGGGATATACTAAAGACAATGGATTGGAATATAGTACCATATCTGAAGTACTTATTTGATTATTGTTTGGTCGAAGGAGCTATATCAGATGAATGGAGAGTTGCTATAGTAGCCCCTGTGTATAAAGGCAAGGGTGATAGACATAAAGCTGAAAATTACAGGCCAGTAAGTTTGACATGCATTGTACGTAAGCTTTGGGAAGGCATTCTTTCTGATTATATTAGACATGTTTGTGAAATTAATAACTGGTTCGATAGAAGGCAATTCGGTTTTAGGAAAGGTTATTCCACTGAAGCTCAACTTGTAGGATTCCAGCAAGATATAGCAGATATCTTGGATTCTGGAGGTCAGATGGACTGTATCGCGATTGACATGTCTAAAGCATTTGATAGGGTGGATCATGGGAGACTACTGGCAAAAAATGAGTGCAATTGGACTAGACAAAAGAGTGACTGAATGGGTTGCTATATTTCTAGAAAATAGATCTCAGAGAGTTAGAGTAGGTGAAGCTTTGTCTGACCCTGTAATAGTTGAGAGGGGTGTTCCTCAGGGCAGTGTTATCGGACCTTTATGTTTTCTTATATATATAAATGGTATGAGTAAAGGAGTGGAATCGGAGGTAAGGCTTTTTGTGGATGATGTTATTCTCTATAGAGTGATAAATAAGTTACAAGATTGTGAGCAACTGCAACGTGACCTCGAAAATATTGTGAGATGGACAGCAGGCAATGGTATGTTGATAAACGGGGCTAAAAGTCAGGTTGTGAGTTTCACAAATAGGAAAAGTCCTCTCAGTTTTAATTACTGCGTTGATGGGGTGAAAGTTCCTTTTGGGGATCATTGTAAGTATCTAGGTGTTAATATAAGGAAAGATCTTCACTGGGGTAATCACATAAATGGGATTATAAATAAAGGGTACCGATCTCTGCACATGATTATGAGGGTGTTTAGGGGTTGTAGTAAGGATGTAAAGGAGAGTGCATATAAGTCTCTGGTAAGACCCCAACTAGAGTATGGTTCCAGTGTATGGGACCCTCACCAGGATTACCTGATTCAAGAACTGGAAAAAATCCAAAGAAAAGCAGCTCGATTTGTTCTGGGTGATTTCCGCCAAAAGAGTAGCGTTACAAAAATGTTGCAATGTTTGGGTTGGGAAAAATTGAGAGAAAGAAGAAGAGCTGCTCGACTAAGTGGTATGTTCCGAGCTGTCAGCGGAGAGATGGCGTGGAATGACATTAGTAGACAAATAAGTTTGAATGGCGTTTATAAAAGTAGGAAAGATCACAATATGAGGATAAAGTTGGAATTCAAGAGGACAAACTGGGGCAAATATTCATTTATAGGAAGGGGAGTTAGGGATTGGAATAATTTACCAAGGGAGATGTTCAATAAATTTCCAATTTCTTTGAAATCATATCGGAAAAGGCTAGGAAAGCAACAGATAGGGAATCTGCCACCCGGGCGACTGCCCTAAATACAGATCAGTATTGATTGATTGTTGATTGATTGAATATATAATGTGATGTTCCATTCTGACTTTGGGTTTGATTATATAACCTTTCTTGTTGCTGTGTTTTAAAGGTTATCGTGTCTATTCTTTTGGTGCTACTGTTCGTTGACAAGCCTTGAACCACTTTGTAAATGGTTGAACACTCTGCACGAAGCTCTTTGGCAATGAATGATCGTATTTTGTATTAGTGGGTATTTTCTCCATCTGATGGGGTTTTTCTGTATCAGTTGTATAACTTTGTCTTCTTTGCTCGTGATTGCCACTCTGCTATACAGAAAGTAAATCTGCTTGCTGTTGGTAACATGACGAGGATTCCTTGTCATGGAGAAGGTACCATTGTCCACTTCATTGTATCTCAGGCCGCTTATGACAGATGAGTTCCAACAAATGGCATAAAATATCCAGATACAGTTCTTTGTTTATTGTTTTGTCCTTGGAGTGAATTCCAGATGAACAATTCCCTTAAAATAAAAGAAAACCCTCGTGCATGACTTTACTTTTACTTTGATCCTGTCAGATTTTCTTTTGATTTTCATGTTGAAGAAGCACCTTTTGACTGAATACCAAACAAGTAGCATCTGGAGGGATGTCATTTTGCATCAGCAAATAAGGGGAAAGCATCATTATAGGAGATATTATGATATTCTGCAATATATAGCTTCCAACTAGATTATGGAAGCTTTATCAATGATGCCAGAAGTATGCAGCCACCCAAGTGGATTAAGCACTTGTGCATCAGTGTTTTAAAGTATTCACGGTAATGAGCTATATGCCAAGTCTCTCAACTTTGGATCCAGCTTCATGTAAATTTAGAATAGTTTATGCTTAATTTTGATGCATATAGTGCTAAGTTATTACATACTTTATCACATCTCTTTTCATTATGCTACAGTCTACCTGGACCTGCCTGTAATACTTCTCTCATTTCAGACTGTCCTTGGTGGTCTATTTATTAATTAGGTTACTCAGGAAGGTAAGGACTGCATCCAGAAAACTTTAGAATGGAGATAAATCTTATACCAGTTAGAGATATACCATGTGGTCAAAATAAAACGGGTCTGGAAAATATTTGTGATTGATGCAGAATTGACCCTTGTTAACCCAATGGACCTCTCATTTAAATACCCCTGCGTGTCACTTTGACTCAGATTTAAATCCCAGTGGAGAAGCTGTTTGTGCAGCACAATGGAAAATATATTGTTTAAAAAAAATACTATACAAGATATTAACGTGAAATTTTGTCTGGCTCCGCGGTGTAGGGGGCAATGTGTCCGCCTGACACCCAGCGTCCGCGGGTTCGATTTCCGGCCGGGTCAGGGGTTTTTAATTGTAAATGATTAATATCCCTGGCCTGGGGACTGGGTGTTTGTGTTGTCCTTAACGTTCCTTTCCTCACATTCAACACTTTACACTTCCGCCACTTACAAAATACACGCAGGTTCCTCACATATGGTGCAAGTAGGGGCAAAAGATCTTTCTAGGTCGACGCCTCGAACAAATAGCATTTTTTTTTTAAATGTGAAATTTTGCCATAAGGTGAATGAATACATGTATTGACCTAAAATGATGTTATTGTGTGATAGATTAGTTGTGGAGGAATGGCGTGAAGGTTTTGCTCATCATCACTCTCTGAGTCACTAGTGATGTATACATTTCCTGACTCATTAACACTATTTACACTCAGCAATTCCTCACACAAATTATCGTCTTCTAATTCCTGAAGATCGTCACTTACACTATAATTAGAATCACTATCTAAAACACTGTTAATTAACTTCACTAATTCTTTGTGTTCAGAAATGCGCATGCTGCTAATTGCGATATTGACTACTGACTTGAAAGGAATTTGAAATATTTCTGAGTCACCCTATACACGTGGTGTGAAGGTCAAACAAAGGGAAACTTCGACATTGCGTCAACCTTCTAGCATAGCGTATATGCTTCTAGTATACGAAAATCTTAACGCAAGAGCTATCTGTTAAAAACTGAGTGGACTATAGAAAGATATCTGAGCATTGGCAGTGCGCGGGCCCAACTCATCATCCGAGTTGTAGGCCATGTGCGCGCAAGCGGGCATGACTCGTCATCCAAGTTCATTGGGTTAATGAACAGGAGAACTGCCCATCACAATAAATGTTGCAAACTGTTATTTCAATGCTCCAGTCAGTTACCGTTACATGTCTGTGCATGCGCATCTTCCACATGCTCTATCCTGATTCCGTCACTATGTCATTACGTTTACGTGAGTGAGAGGAGCAGACGTGTTTAGTGACCAATTGAACGCAACACAAAATGGTGCTCATAATAAAACAGCAAGTGTTCATTGTCAAGTGTTTTGTGAAGCATGTGGAAAACCTGTGCAGAACTGTTTGTGCAAGAATTTAATACTGGAAGTGTTCTGGCAAAACCTCCAGCATAGTCTGCAATGCAAAACTTAGTAGCAAAATGGCATGAAATGAGCTCTGTAGTGAATAAAAAACTGTAACTATCTGAAAGATTTTGATTACCAGAAAACATTGATCGAGTACAGTAGAGCGTGGAACGAAGTCCGATAAAATCTCAGCACCGTTTATCTGTGCAAGTGGGAATTAAGAGATCATTGTGTCAAAACATCAAAAAGGACCTGCATCTATATCTATACACATTTACTGTTGTACATGCATTAAAGCGCCCAGACGAACCTTTGCGTGTTGAGTTCTGCCGGTGGTTTCTAAGTGAAGTGGAGTCAGGACTTAAGGACCTTCAGTTTGTCATTTCTTCAGATGAGGCCTGGTTCAGCCTGTCAGGGTATGTGAACTCACAGAACACGCACCATTATGCATCAGAAAATCCCCATCAGTATGTTGAAAAGCCGTTGCTTAATCTCAAGATTGGTGTGTGGTGTG
Organism: Anabrus simplex; assembly: GCF_040414725.1. NCBI lineage: Eukaryota > Metazoa > Arthropoda > Insecta > Orthoptera > Tettigoniidae > Anabrus > Anabrus simplex. Next base: position 182,458,714 of record NC_090265.1, read on the forward strand.
CAATGTCTGGTGTTTGCATTGTAACACAATTCTTTCACCAAACTGTTAATGCTAACCGGTATGTCCAAACACTGTTTAATCTGTATGAGGATTGTAATGGTTCAAATCCCGTTACAAGATAATATGTATATTATTATTATTATTATTATTATTATTATTATTATTATTATTATTATTATTATTATTATTATTATTATTATTATTGTTCCGAGGTATCTGTGGAACAGCAGAGGTGAAAGAAGGTGCGGGGGTGAACAGGTCTCAGAATACGAAATTAAAGTTAAGATAAAATTTAACAAGGTTATATTTTCTTAGCAAAATCAAGAAATAACAAGAATGGCAGGTAGAGAGTAGCAAGGTAACAAATGTACAATTACAGTATTCACAAGATTTGGGCTTCGAGCCCCGGACTCACAATTCTTGAGCAATTAGCCCAACTTTACCCCCAAAAAAAAACAAGATTCGACAAAGGGGCAGAAAACCCCAATCATGTTCAGAAGCACTTGCTCCCAATTACAAGGTAAAGCCTCCTCGAGGCCCCCAAAATCAATTTCAAAAGAGCGATCCGCTCTCAAAGTTTAAGCCTATCAACGGCCACACCAAACTCAACTTTCAAGCTGTCCTCCAAAGACATAGACACAGGGGTAAAAAGATACCCAACCTACTGAGGCCTATTAAGTGAAGAAACAGAAATATTACATGGCCTCGACAATACCAATTTGAGAGGAGGCGAAGCTGCACTCCTAATACATTTTGTGTAAAACCTACTTGGCACTAGGCCGTTAATGCAAGGGCTAATCCCATACTAAAGAGGTGACTTATACGAGAAGACAATTTACATTACGCTAGACTGGAAGAAACGGTTGAGAAAAATAAGTTCACCTCAAAGCAATATGAGTGGGAGCTCGAGAGGGTTAAGCACTCTCTATCCCAATTTGTAGTTTAAAAGATAGAATATATACTAAGTGTCTTTACATTTTAGGGGAAAAGTTACATGGTGGAAAGGCTTCGGACCTGCCCCGAGAGTTAAACTGCTGAGCCGACAAGAAAAGAATTTATTAAACGGCCATTACCTTGTGGTTGAACTGCTGCCCGAAGAAAGAGGCGCTTCCCGCCCCCTGCTACGTACTTTACACACTGAAAGATGTTACTGAAGTGGCCCGGAGACCCGAAAATCAGCAGTTTATATACTCTCGCGGAAAGTTCGAGGCGTTTCAAGAATGAGAACACCCTCCCACAAGAATTTTATTGGCTAACCAAGAAAACCCCTACACAAGATGAAGAAGAAACACCTTATTGGTGGAAAATTAATTACAGAAAATTATGATTGGCCAGTTTCAAAACTGGCAGAAAGAAAGGGTTAATATTGCCAACTTAAACAATAACTGAAAGAAATTTAACAAAGAACAAACTTATGAATTCAAAATTTCTCCAAAAACATAGTTCTTTCACTTCGCACTAGGGTGCACAATTGTATTTCTTCAGTAGTGCCATCTGGAAGAGAATGTCCACACTCCTTACTACAGGCAAAACAAAAATACATCGAAAACGACCCCGTTCAGAAACTTCAAAATTTCCAAGTAGTGGCATCTTCTGAGAAACTTGAAAATTAACACAGTAGATAAAGTTCAGGCTTCCTCCAGTAGAGGAGTTTCAACTGGCGCAAGGTTTGACTTAGCGGCGTGGGGGTGTACCACCCGGTACAATTATTATTATTATTATTATTATTATTATTATTATTATTATTATTATTATTATTATTATTATTATTATTATTATTATTATTATTATGTCCATATTATTATTGTTTTTATTATGTCCGTATTATTATTATTTTATCTATGAGATTACTATTATTTTGTTATAATTATTATTCAATTCCATTACGCAAAGCTTGTCGCTTGCGTATTTGTAATTGAGTGTATGCATATATACGTATATGTAGATTCACATTAAATACCTGTACAGTGAGAGTTTCTGTATATCAGATGTGGATGTGACATTGTGATATTGCTATACTACTGGCGATTCTGCCAAGTCATTGCTATGTCATGGCTACATCATCGTATTTAGTTAGCACTGAGCTCACTTTCTTTGAGAAACCCAGTAAGCCGGCGGCGGTTTCACAACTGTATGTAATATTTGCTGCGTTGTGGGAGTATGTCATTGTTATTTCTGGAGATTACGTAGCTGTGTCAACCAACGTCTATGAAAGGTGGGTGCATATTGTAGCGTGAGTCATTACTTAAACGGAAGCAGTACAGTGAAGAAGTCTACTAGATGAAGAGGCCTCAGTCGGTCAGTCAACGAGTGTGAACGAGAGATGGAGAAGACTCAGTGAGCCATTAATTATTGGTCATTGAGAGAGTGAGGACAAAGGCTGGTTGCTCACGTAGTGGAAGACATGGATGCAAGGGCTTACCATGGAGTCAGAGAGGGCCACCCTGGACCTGCCAAGAGGTAATACCATATTGACTTACAAAGAAGTCAGATGATATGGAGAAGAAGCAGTCACAAGGATGTATCACCAAGTTAGGCGTGACACATCTACAGTAAACACCAGATCAAAGGAATACGTCGTAATTACACTCAAAGTGTTGAAGGTACAGTCAAGTGAATCAGTGAGGGAAATATTTCGTATAAATTGTTAAATGCCCGGTCAAGAAGAATTCAAATTCATGCCTAGTTTCTTTCAGTTGCAATGTCATAATTTCATATTCTCATCTGTTTTATCGCAACAAGACTCACTATTTTATATATATTATTTAAAGAATGTATTTTGTTCTATCAAACGAATTCATAGTTTTATTTCAATGACAGTAAAATATCTTAACCTCAAAATTAATGGGGAAACCGAACGCCAATCTCCTTTTCCCAGAACTTATATGGTATGTTGTCAAAAGTAAGCTTATTACCCCACACCCTAGAGATAGTCAAGAGTCTCATTCTATTATTGCTGCACTGTGTGGTAGCTGGCGCCCTTCAAATAATGTATGTGTAAGTAAGCAGGTACCGGTAACAAGTAAGTGTGAGTACAAGGTCTGACGAGTGTGTATTTTATTTAATGAATATTAATTTTCAGATTTTCCATTTTAAATGCAGATATTTCATATTTTTCAAGTTAAATGCAGTTTTATATGTTTGTAAAATTAGTCAGACAGTTAGGAAAGTTACAAATTGGCTCCACAACGTGGTGCTCGAATAAATTCAGAATTTGTTCTGAATGACAGCATAACATAGGTTCATTTTGGGAAGAGTATGCGCATTTAAGCCAACGGAAATTATTACCGGTAAATGTCAGGAGTGTAAGTTTATGATATATATTTGTATTTTGGGGATATGTCAAGGGATTTGAAGAGGGAAATTAATTTGAGATCGCGTACTATCACTAGTGAACCAATGATGGACAAGGAAGACAATAACAAGTCATGTGACGACGAGGTCATTGCTTCTGCGGACATCCAAGGTGAAATTCAGAGTAGGGAGCAGGTGAAGATGATGGAAGCTTCTGAGGTAATTCAGGAAAGTGCAGAAATTGAGAAGCACACTGAAACCCAAAAGGAAATTGCGGGGTGAATGAACCTAGATTTTATAAATTTGATGATGGCCAAATTTATCGAGATCAGTAATGAAAACTGTAAGAAACTGAGTGAAGATTGGATTAAACACATGAAAGAATTAATTGAAAATAATAATAAAGAAATGGAAGAAATGATTAGTAGTAGTATTGAAAATAGGAATAACCAGATGGAAGAAGTGATTGGTCGCTGTAGTAATAAAATGGAACGAATGATTGGTATTAGTAATGAAAATAATAAGAAACAAATGGAAGAATTAATTGGCAGTAATAAAGAAAATTGCAATGTGATCATTAGTAATATAGATACTAAGATATTAGAGATAAATAATCAAACATCTAAATTAGAATCTAAGTTAGAAAAAAAGTTAGATGAAGAGTGTGTTGAAATTGAAGATGAAATGAAGTTGAATTGGAGCAATATTCATATTCAGACCGAGCAAGTCAAAGAAATATGTACAGAGAATGTCGTAGAATTAAGTAATAAAATTTCTAGTAATCAGGAAGAAAATCACGAGATTGTTGAGGAAAGATTGGACGGGATTTACAATGCAGTTGGGGAAGATACGAGGGAACAAGTTAGTAGTATTGAACAAATTGAAATCAAGCTTGTGGAGGTCACTGAACTACGGAATGAACGGGAAACGCTATCACAGCAGGTGAGAGAGAGAGAGGAAGAATTGCAGGAAGACCTGAGAATAGTGGAAGAGAATGCTGAGAGAGCAGCGGAAGAAGAAGAAGTTGTGAACTGCCAGGGAGTGATACGGCAGAAAGGTAGAGGTAAGACAGCGATAGAGGTGAGAGTAGCAAGTGGTTTGTTCAGTAGGGATCGTGATTTAACCAAGTTTTCTGGAGAACAGTTCAATTCTATACAGTTGGTAACATTAGTTGAGAAAAGATTTGCAAGTAAGTTGAGGAATAATATTATTGCATGGGAATATGTGTTGGAGATTTTGTCTAATGTTTTTATTGGTGAAAGTAAAATGTGGTTTCGAGTGTACTGGGATAATATGTCTAATTTAGGAGAAATTAAAGGCAAGTTCATTGATAGGCTTTGGAAGGAATGTGTGCAAGGGCGCGCGAGAGAGAGTGAGCGCATGATGTCTGGGGAAAGTAGTATTGTAGAGAGAGGGGGGGAAAATGTTAGCCGTGTATCAGAGGAGAGGTAGTAATCATGATCCGCAGAGGATTAATAGTTGTGTTGATGGCGATAGGGGTCAGAAGAGTAACCAAAGAGAATCGGAAGATGAGAGGCATATGGATTTGTGTTATGAGAGAGAGGGTCAGCAGAATTACCAGAGAGAATCGGAAGATGAGAGGCGTGCAGATGTGAATTATGCGAGGAATTATAGACAGAATAGCTGGAGAGGGAATAATTATGATCAGCCGAGGAATGATAGAAATTTCAATAGTGATAGAAGTCAGAAGAGTAATCAGAGAGAATCGGAAGATGGGAGGATTATGGATTTGAGTTATGAGAGAGGGGGTCAGAAGAATAATGAGAGCGAATCGGAAGATCGGAGGCGTACGGGTTTGAGTTATCAGAGAGACTATGATAGTCTTAATATGAATGCTATCCAGGTGTCATTATCGAGCCGGGGTATTTCAGATTCACAGGGAATCGGGTAAGTTAAGTGAACAGTCCGAAGGTAGAAGTTGAACAGGTGTGTAGTAATAAGTAGTTATGTAATGAAAGTAGATTTAAGAGTACAGTGTGATTGTGACCTAAGTAACGTTAAGTGAGATATTTAAGTAATGACGTAAGATGTGTTCTGTTAAGTGATGTAAGTACTTGTAATGCTGAGAATATGATGTAAGTAGTGAGGTAGTAACTCCGATGATGGAAATTGTGAGATGAAGAAGGTAAATGAAGGTTCTAATAGATATTATAACAGCCGTTGGGTAAGTCAAAGTGAGTAAATAAAATGATAGCGGTACCGATCATAAGTAAAGATAATTGTAAGTTTCATCTATGCCTTGTTGTACCAGAACTTGTGTATTCAGTTGTTTTAGGGGCTGACTTGGTTGCAAATCGTGGAAGTAGAGTAGACTTTAATTTAGGTAGTGTGTGTTTGTTCTATGAGAAAAACTAGCAAAGAAGTACGTGTTAATTATGATGGTCTGAGGTAAGTGTTTGGTAAAGTGTGTTTTTAAAAATATATGAGAGGTAAGTGAAGTTGTTCCTAGTGAGAGGAAATGTTTTGTTGGGTGTGTTACGTGCCTGTACGACCAGTATCCGAGGGATAGTCGGTATGAGGCAGTGACATGAGGTAATTTGAGTGAATTACAGGAGGAGTAATTGTGTTCGATGTTAGGTAAGCATCGAGATATATTTAGTGGTAAGTAAGGAAGAACACGTATATGAACATAAATTTGTAGTACATGACCATTCATCGTTTGTGGGAGGTAAGTACCCCAGTCAACTTAAAAATGCTAGTGACGTCTAGGAACAAATAAACATTATGCTGGATTACGGTATAATTGAACCATCTTGTAGCCATAGTATTGATCCTTCAATTATCGTTGCCAAGGAGGATGTGATCTATTGAGATATGTAAGTTAATAAGGGCAAAATTGATTCAATTTGAGTGACAAGGTGCTACTCAGAGTTCCATTTTCATCATCTACAGAGGCGGGAAATATGTTGAAGTTATTCTTTTGTATCAGGGGTATTTCACTATTGTGAACTGTATCGGGAAGTGTGCATATTCTTTAAAAGATCAGGAAGGGAAGATTGTCGGTACTTATAACATTAGGAATTTAAAGAAGTACTTCACGTGAGATTTGTTGAGATAAGAATAAGATGATTAATTTGTGTGAGGAACTGGCAAAATAAAACTAACATATATGAATTTGCGTGTGAACCAAGTGTCGTATTGGTGTATTGGAAGAATAAGTGCTACATTGTCATGTACTGTGTGACAAAAATGGAGAACAGGACATTGGACAGTTATCTGCGATAACAATATGCAAGAAAAGTTCTCATATAAGTGAATTTTCACAAAATGTTTTGATATGTTAAAAAAAAGAAGAATGTAGTATAATCAATTAAAATTATTTGTATGTATTTAATCAAGCGCTATACTCTTGTGATTTGTATGAGAGAAAGAGAGAGAATGGGACACTGGACAGTTATCTACGATGGCAATGTGCGAGAAGAATTCTCATATTTGTGATATTTTATAAAATGTATGGATGTTGAAAAAGAAAATTATTGTTGTATACTCATTTAAAGTGTTTATCTGTGTCAGTGTTATATATATAATTTTGTTCATAAATCAATCGATTCTTTGTTCTTCGATTTATTTATGAGGGAGGCGAATTGTAACAGTTCAAATCCCGTTACAAGATAATATGTGTATTATTATTATTATTATTATTATTATTATTATTATTATTATTATTATTATTATCATTATCATTATCATTATTATTATTATCATTATCATCATTATTATTATTATTATTATTATTATTATTATTATGTCCGTATTATTATTATTTTATCTATGAGATTACTATTATTTTGTTATAATTATTACTCAATTCCATTACGCAAAGCTTGTCGCTTGCGTATTTGTAATTGAGTGTATGCATATATACATATATGTAGATTCACATTAAATACCTGTACAGTGAGAGTTTCTGTATATCAGATGTGGATGTGACGTTGTGATATTGCTATACTACTGGCGATTCTGCCAAGTCATTGCTATGTCATGGCTACGTCATCGTATTTAGTTAGCACTGAGCTCACTTTCTTTGAGAAACCCAGTAAGCCGGCGGCGGTTTCACAACTGTATGTAATATTTGCCACGTTGTGGGAGTATGTCATTGTTATTTCTGGAGATTACGTAGCTGTGTCAACCAATGTCTATAAAAGGTGGGTGCATATTGTAGCGTGAGTCATTACTTAAACGGAAACAGTACAGTGAAGAAGTCTACTAGATGAAGAGGCCTCAGTCGGTCAGTCAACGAGTGTGAACGAGAGATGGAGAAGACTCAGTGAGCCATTAATTATTGGTCATTGAGAGAGTGAGGACAAACGCTGGTTGCTCACGTAGTGGAAGACACGGACGCAAGGGCTTACCATGGAGTCAGAGAGGGCAACCCTGGACCTGCCAAGAGGTAATACCATATTGACTTACAAAGAAGTCAGATGATATGGAGAAGAAGCAGTCACAAGGATGTATCACCAAGTTAGGTGTGACACATCTACAGTAAACACCAGATCAAAGGAATACGTCGTAATTACACTCAAAGTGTTGAAGGTACAGTCAAGTGAATCAGTGAGGGAAATATTTCGTATAAATTGTTAAATGTCCGGTCAAGAAGAATTCAAATTCATGCCTAGTTTCTTTCAGTTGCAATGTCATAATTTCATATTCTCATCTGTTTTATCGCAACAAGACTCACTATTTTTTGATATATTATTTAAAGAATATATTTTGTTCTATCAAACGACTTCGTAGTTTTATTTCAATGACAGTAAAATATCTTAACTTCAAAATTAATGGGGAAACCGAACGCCAATCTCCTTTTCCCAGAACTTATATGGTATGTTGTCAAAAGTAAGCTTATTACCCCACACCCTAGAGATAGTCAAGAGTCTCATTCTATTATTGCTGCACTGAGTGGTAGCTGGCGCCCTTCAGATAATGTATGTGTAAGTAAGCAGGTACCGGTAACAAGTAAGTGTGAGTACAAGGTCCGACGAGTGTGTATTTTATTTAATGAATATTAATTTTCAGATTTTCCATTTTAAATGCAGATATTTCATATTTTTCAAGTTAAATGCAGTTTTATATGTTTGTAAAATTAGTCAGACAGTTAGGAAAGTGTCAGGATCAACTCACAGAATATAATTGAATATATGGATATTTTCAGCAAGATGGAGCAAGAGCACATACCACCTTGACAACCTTGTCACGAGTGCATGAGGTTTTTGGTGAGGAGAGGATACTCAGCTGAGGGACTGCAGTCAACTGGCCACCTCAATTGCCTAATTTCCCTCCCTGTGATTATAACCTGTGGGGCAAATTGAAGGGTCAGGTGTACTTCAATAAACCTCACACACTGGAAGATATACAGCAGAACATTGAAAACGCTATTGCTGCTACGCGTCTCACAGTTTGATAAATTGAACACAGCGCTGCATCAGTGTCAGTGGTGGCTGTTTCCACCATCTTCTGTGATGTTCATGAACAGGGGTCATTTCCACATCAGTCCTATTGTAAATGTATTGTACATATTTTCTGGCCAGTTTTATTTTTCTGTGCACAATAAAAGAAAGAGTAATTTCGTTGTTTACTGATTCCCACCCAGGGCAAGTTTTGAATGTCTTTCCTATTTGTATGAATATATTATGTACATTAATTATGCATGTTATTGTTGTTTTCTGCAGTCAGTACCTGGCCATGCTGTGCAGTTTTATGCTTGGATTTGGAGACAGTTGTTACAATACACAAATCTATTCTATCTTGGGAAGCGTGTGGGCTGAGGACAGTGCTCCTGCATTTGCGCTCTTCAAGTTTACTCAGGTAAGTTCAAAAGTAATTTGCTGCTTGTTAAAATTAGTCAATTTAAGTCAAGCTTGGCTCAAAATTGGCTTCATTTAGGTACTACCATATCAGCTGCCAGTCTTAATAGGATTTATAAGGGTTAGGTCTATCAGAATATGGGACTGTTCTGTTCACTCTTATTCTTTCATTGAGATTTGAAAACCAAAGTATGTATGTTGTCAGTTCCTAAAGTGTTCACAACAATGCTATGGAGCCAAAGAAATTTACAAAATGTTTTAAATTTTATTTTAATTTTCAATGCAATACAGATTTAATACAAACCTATGGTGTCTTGGTTTGTAGTCGGCTCCACATCATTACCGTAAGTGAATCAGTCTTCATGGTTAACAGATTTATTCACACCCAGTCTCCACGTACAGTTTTAGTTCATTTAGCCGATGGGTGGTGTTGTATGTCCGGCGCTCCCTTCTCGCTCCGCCAGCCAGCTGCACGCGCGCCTGTGTATCATTCTGCTAGCTTCGACGCGCAGCCCTCAGTGCGCGTGCCTGACCATCGAGTGTACTATAAATAGGAGCTCCCGGCCTGCTCACTTGCCCACTTGCCCCGGTGTCCAGCTCCAGAATACACCCTACGTCGAGCACGGAGGCTACTCCTCTTGAAAATGTGCTTCGACCAGGTGGACTGAATTTCTGGCAGTACGAGGTTTCACCTCTGGTCACTGCTCCCTTACCTGTTTCCGCTGCCTATGTTCCGTAATTCTTTTACAAGCCATTTTCATTCCCTAAGTTATGCAAGCTCCCTTAGTTTCGCTAGGTGGAATTTCTTCAATCAATTGAACTTGCTTTTTAGGAATTCAGGCACTTCAACAAACAAGGACTCTCATGAACATTTATGTTAGTGTGCCAGATAGTTCTCGACTATCAACGTGTCAATTCACAAAGACTATCTTTTCAAGATAGAAGTGTATATAAAGACTGCAAACCTGTACATATTGTATAAAGACAGACTTTTCTCAAGATTCAATATTCCTTTTTGCTTCAAAATAAATTTCAGTTATTTGTGTAAATATTATAAAGTGAAGCAAATAAAGTTGTGTTCTGTAAACTTCAACCTTGGTTACAACACAACTCTATGGCGACGAGGTAAAAAAGCGACACTACACTTCATCGGCCCCAGTCGCCAACTCTATGGCGACGAGGTAAAAAAGCAACAAACTACAATTCTTCGGTCCCAGTTGCCAACTCTATAGCGACGAGGTACAAACGAAACCAACACTACAATTCAACGGGCCCAGTGGTCAACTCTACGGCGACGTGCTAAACAGCAACGACACTCCAACCAGTTCTGACACGCAGCTTACCTTACTCTTTCTTGCACGCATCTCGCAATGGCTACTGCGGAACAACTCGCTACGGTCTTCCAAGCCTTACAGCAGCAACAACAACAGTTTATGCAACAACAACAGGCAGCATTAATTCAGGCTATTCAAGCTATTTCTGTCTCTACACAGCCATCAGCTATTCCTCCGTTCTCTGCTTTTGATCCGGCTAAGGAAGAATGGTCAGTTTATTTAGCCCGCTTGCAACAGCATTTCATCTGCCATTCTGTCACAGACGATCAACGCCGCCGCGCACTATTTCTTAGTTCGGTTGGCAATGCTACGTGTGAATTACTACGTAAATTAAGTCCAGAAGAACACTTATCTGAGGTACCCTTCACGCAGCTCTTGGCCCGTCTCACGGAACACTATGCCCAAGCTCCTCACATAGTGGCTGCTCGCTATAAATTTTTTCAGAGCAGAAAGCAACCCCATCAGACACATACTGAATGGATAACTGAACTGCGTGGTCTAGCTAAACCCTGCCAGTTCATCTGCTCCAAGGACGGTTGTGGTTCATCCTACACTGATTCTCTCATTCGGGACATGATAATTTTACATACTCCTGAAGACAAAATACGTTTTGACGCTGTCAAGCAGAGTAACCCTTCTTTAGAAGACGTCCAGCGTATTGCTACGGTTTATGAGCTTACTACCAAGACTGCCGCAGCCATAGCTTCTCCACACGAAGTTGCACAAGTCTCGCCTCAGGCCCGCAAGTCCTCTGCTACAGTGAACCGTACGGATAAGGCGCTCTCCACCAAGCATTCTCGCCAGGTTCCCTCTCGTCATGCTACACGGAAGCCCAATTCTAAAAGCACCTCGAAACTCCTGCCTTCCTGCCGAGGTTGTTTCAAGCATCATGAACGTCGTGACTGTCGTTTTTTCAAAGCTACTTGTGAACGATGTAATAAACTTGGACACATTAAGACTGTCTGTCAAAGTTCACTCCGCCCTGCTAAGACTACTGCAGCGCGCCGGAAGCATATACAGCCCCGCCAAGACATGGAAGTTGATCAGATCAATCTTATTCTTCCCACAAAGGATTCTCACAAAATCATCATTCCTCTCTCATTCTCTGATCGATCTGTCGATTTTCAATTAGACACTGGATCACCTGTCTCTATTATTAACCTGACTACCTACCACGACTTAGGTTCACCTTCATGCTCTCCAGCTGACATCCAGCTCGTGACATTTAACAAGAAGAAAATTGACATCAAAGGTCAAATTAAGCTTCAGGCTAGTTATAAAGGAATTCAGAAGGCCATTCCTCTTCTCGTAGTTAACAACTACACTGCATCAAACATTATGGGCATGGATCTATTTAACTTATTTGGTTTCCAGATACATGACAACATTAACGTCGTATCTACATTGCATCCTACTTCTGACGTTACCGCTCTCCTAGCGCAGTTTCCTGAAGTCTTCGACTCTCAGCTCGGAACAGCAAAAGACTATACAGCTCACATACAGCTGAAATCCGGAGCTAAGCCTCGCTTCCTCAAAGCACGGCCAGTACCCCTAGCACTTCAAGACCAGGTCACGAAAGAATTAGAAAGATGGATACAAACTGGAATAGTAGTACCAGTTACTTCTAGTCAATGGGCTACTCCACTCGTGGTAATCAAGAAACCTGATGGTAATGTTCGACTTTGTGGCGATTTTCGATCTACAGTCAACGCACAACTCGACACCGATATCTTTCCTATTCCACGTCCAGAAGACTTATTCCGTCGTCTCTCTGGTGGACAATTCTTCTCTCGAGTTGATCTTAAAGAAGCATATCTCCAGCTACTTTTAGACGAAGAATCTAAGAAATTTCTCACACTAAACACTCCTCTCGGACTGCTCCAGCTCCAGCGGCTCCCATTCGGTATTTCATCCTCAGCGGCTATTTTTCAGCGCTAATTGGCTCAACTCACCGCCTCAATTCCCGGTTGTGCTAACTACCTGGATGATATTATTGTTACTGGAAAAGATCATCAGGAACATCTAACCAATCTCCGCCTTCTTCTCCAGAAATTGAAAGACAATGGCCTACGAGCGAATCTCGCTAAATGTACCTTCTTTCAGCCTCAAGTTCACTACCTTGGACATATACTTGATAAGAATGGAATTCGTCCTAGTATGCAGAATGTCTCCGCGATAGTAAACATGCCAGCACCTCAGAACCTCAAGCAGCTTCAGTCCTTCATAGGCAAAGCGAACTATTATAATAAGTTCATTCCACGCTTCGCTACAGTGGCAGCTCCATTAAACGCTCTACGTAAAAAAGGTGTTAAGTTTCAGTGGACTCCGCAATGCCAACAGGCCTGGAAAACAATCAACAACGCCTTAATTCAAGCTATACAACTCACTCATTTTCAGCCCGACAAGATCATCACGCTAGCTACTGACGCTTCAGACTACGGTGTCGGTGCCGTTCTCTCCCAGAAGGATCGTCATGGCCAAGAACGCCCCATCGCCTTCGCTTCGAAAACACTTAATGACCATCAACGTCGATACTCACAGATAGAGAAAGAAGCTTTAGCCATCATCTTTGGTATTCGCCGTTTCAATGAATATCTTTATGGCAACCATTTCCTGATCATTACCGATCATAAGCCTCTCGTACACTTATTCCATCCTGGTAATAAGATCCCAGAGAATTCCCTCAGAAAGCTTCAAAGATGGTCCATGTTCCTTTCTGATTATTCCTATCAGATTGTATATCGAGCCACATCCCAGCATTGTAATGCTGATGCCCTCTCCCGCTTACCCGTTGGTCCTGATACTGCCTTCGATTCTCAAGAATCTGAATGTCTTCAGTTGGACATAGAACTTGAAGATACTGTATCCAGTTTTCCTATTGATGCTACCTGCATAGCTAAAGCTACGGATAAGGACAGTACACTTGCTACTGTACGTACTTACATCCGCAACGGTTGGCCTCTTCAGAGCACACTTCCTGCCCACCTGGCACCTTATCATCGTATGCAGCATCGTCTCACGACTCGTGCCGGAGTTGTACTACTAGAAGCAGGCACCATCTTCCGAGTGGTTATCCCACTTAGCCTACAGAAACAAGTTCTCGAGTTATTACACCAAAGCCATTGGGGTATATCCAGAACAAAGCAACTCGCCCGTCAACACTGCTACTGGCCCGGTATTGATGCCGCCATCGAAAAGCTAATACGTCATTGTGAGCAATGTCAAACGAATCAGAACGCCCCGTCTTCTGATCTTGCTTCATGGCCTCCTGCTACTACTCCATGGGAACGAGTTCACATCGATTTCGCAGGTCCTTTCCTCAATTCCATGTGGTTAATAGTCATCGATTCACTGTCAAACTTTCCATATGTCGTGGATATGCATTCGACTACTACAACCGAAGCTACCATTCGTGCTCTCCAGAAAATCTTTACTACAGACGGTTTACCGCAAGTACTCATTTCGGACAACGGACCTCAATTTACAGCTACTGCTTTTCAGAACTTTTGTACACATAATGGCATTCGTCATATCCTAGCACCACCTTTTCACCCTCAATCTAATGGTGAAGCTGAACGCTTCGTACAAACATTTAAAAGAAGTATGAAGAAAGCTGTCTCTTCAGGCTTAACTAAAGACCAAGCCTTGCTCCAACTCTTAAACAACTACAGAACTCTACCCGGCGCTGATAATATCACTCCTGCACAGAAGCTCCATGGACGACCTCACAGAACTTTACTTTCTCTGTTACAGCCTCTTCCGGCCCAGCATAAGACCTCACCAACGAAGTTCTCCCTCAACGACAAGGTCTACACCAGGACATTCAAATCCAACCCACTCTGGATACCTGGAGTCATCTGCAGATCTTTGGGTCATCGTCTCTACGAGATACAGACTACGGAGAAACGTATCTGCCGCCATCAAGATCAGATACGTCTGCGCTACCGCCCCTGTCCAGCCATTGATGCTATTGCTAAACCAGATAAATCTATTGCTGAACGCGCCTTAGATCATTTAATAACAATGGGTTCCTTTCAGGACGAGACAGCGCCACTCCGCCCAGTTCCAGCTCCGGACAATACAACAGAGATATCAGCAGCTCCGCCCCAGCATCGCAGTCGCCGCCAGCGCCGCCGCCGTTTCACGCCGTACCGGCGCATTTAGGAGGGGAGGGTGTTGTATGTCCGGCGCTCCCTTCTCGCTCCGCCAGCCAGCTGCACGCGCGCCTGTGTATCATTCTGCTAGCTTCGACGCGCAGCCCTCAGTGCGCGTGCCTGACCATCGAGTGTACTATAAATAGGAGCTCCCGGCCTGCTCACTTGCCCACTTGCCCCGGTGTCCAGCTCCAGAATACACCCTACGTCGAGCACGGAGGCTACTCCTCTTGAAAATGTGCTTCGACCAGGTGGACTGAATTTCTGGCAGTACGAGGTTTCACCTCTGGTCACCGCTCCCTTACCTGTTTCCGCTGCCTATGTTCCGTAATTCTTTTACAAGCCATTTTCATTCCCTAAGTTATGCAAGCTCCCTTAGTTTCGCTAGGTGGAATTTCTTCAATCAATTGAACTTGCTTTTTAGGAATTCAGGCACTTCAACAAACAAGGACTCTCATGAACATTTATGTTAGTGTGCCAGATAGTTCTCGACTATCAACGTGTCAATTCACAAAGACTATCTTTTCAAGATAGAAGTGTATATAAAGACTGCAAACCTGTACATATTGTATAAAGACAGACTTTTCTCAAGATTCAATATTCCTTTTTGCTTCAAAATAAATTTCAGTTATTTGTGTAAATATTATAAAGTGAAGCAAATAAAGTTGTGTTCTGTAAACTTCAACCTTGGTTACAACAGGTGGTAGTTAAAAATAAATGTGATAGAAAGGAAGGTCTTAAAAGTAGGACTGTTAGGCAGTACCATATGGCTGATAAAGCAGGTATGAGGCAGTTTCTAAAAAGTAACTATGATCGGTGGAAAACGGTAAATAAAAATGTAAACAGACTCTGGGATGGGTTTAAAGAAATTGTTGAGGAATGCGAAAGCAGGTTTGTACCTTTAAGGGTGGTAAGGAATGGTAAAGACCCACCTTATTATAATAGAGAAATAAAGAGACTAAGAAGGAGGTGCAGACTGGAAAGAAATAGTTAGAAATGGCTGTGGAAGGAAGGAGAAATTGAAGGAACTTACTAGAAAATTGAATCTAGCAAAGAAGGCAGCTAAGGATAACATGATGGCAAGCATAATTGGCAGTCATACAAATTTTAGTGAAAAATGGAAGGGTATGTATAGGTATTTTAAGGCAGAAACAGGTTCCAAGAAGGACATTCCAGGAATAATTAATGAACAAGGGGAGTGTGTATGTGAGGATCTTCAAAAGGCAGAAGTATTCAGTCAGCAGTATGTAAAGATTGTTGGTTACAAGGGTAATGTCGAGATAGAGGAAGAGACTAAGGCCAAAGAAGTAATAAAATTTACATATGATAACAATGACATTTACAATAAGATACAAAAGTTGAAAACTAGAAAAGCGGCTGGAATTGATCAGATTTCTGGGGATATACTAAAGACAATGGGTTGGGATATAGTACCATATCTGAAGTACTTATTTGATTATTGTTTGGCCGAAGGAGCTATACCAGATGAATGGAGAGTTGCTATAGTAGCCCCTGTGTATAAAGGAAAGGGTGATAGACATAAAGCTGAAAATTACAGGCCAGTAAGTTTGACATGCATTGTATGTAAGCTTTGGGAAGGCATTCTTTCTGATTATATTAGACATGTTTGTGAAATTAATAACTGGTTCGATAGAAGGCAATTCGGTTTTAGGAAAGGTTATTCCACTGAAGCTCAACTTGTAGGATTCCAGCAAGATATAGCAGATATCTTGGATTCTGGAGGTCAAATGGACTGTATCGCGATTGACATGTCTAAAGCATTTGATAGGGTGGATCATGGGAGACTACTGGCAAAAATGAGTGAAATTGGACTAGACAAAAGAGTGACTGAATGGGTTGCTATATTTCTAGAAAATAGATCTCAGAGAGTTAGAGTAGGTGAAGCTTTGTCTGACCCTGTAATAATTGAGAGGGGAGTTCCTCAAGGCAGTGTTATCGGACCTTTGTTTTCTTATATATATAAATGATACGAGTAAAGGAGTGGAACCGGAGGTAAGGCTTTTTGCGGATGATGTTATTCTCTATAGAGTGATAAATAAGTTACAAGATTGTGAGCAACTGTAACGTGACCTCGAAAATATTGTGAGATGGACAGCAGGCAATGGTATGTTGATAAACGGGGCTAAAAGTCAGGTTGTGAGTTTCACAAATAGGAAAAGTCCTCTCAGTTTTAATTACTGCGTTGATGGGGTGAAAGTTCCTTTTGGGGATCATTGTAAGTATCTAGGTGTTAATATAAGGAAAGATCTTCACTGGGGTAATCACATAAATGGGATTGTAAATAAAGGGTACCGATCTCTGCACATGATTATGAAGGTGTTTAGGGGTTGTAGTAAGGATGTAAAGGAGAGTGCATATAAGTCTCTGGTAAGACCCCAACTAGAGTATGGTTCCAGTGTATGGGACCCTCACCAGGATTACCTGATTCAAGAACTGGAAAAAATCCAAAGAAAAGCAGCTCGATTTGTTCTGGGTGATTTCCGCCAAAAGAGTAGCGTTACAAAAATGTTGCAATGTTTGGGTTGGGAAAAATTGAGAGAAAGAAGAAGAGCTGCTCGACTAAGTGGTATGTTCCGAGCTGTCAGCGGAGAGATGGCGTGGAATGACATTAGTAGACGAATAGGTTTGAATGGCGTCTATAAAAGTAGGAAAGATCACAATATGAAGATAAAGTTGGAATTCAAGAGGACAAACTGGGGCAAATATTCATTTATAGGAAAGGGAGTTAGGGATTGGAATAACTTACCAAGGGAGATGTTCAATAAATTTCCAATTTCTTTGAAATCATTTCAGAAAAGGCTAGGAAAGCAACAGATAGGGAATCTGCCACCTGGGCGACTGCCCTAAATGCAGATCAGTATTGATTGATTGATACATCGGTTAAACAAGACAAGATAGAGACGTGTAGCTCAGACATAATTGACGCCGCCGAATGATGCTCGTTCAAGAGTTTATACAACCTGATGCAATATTGCATCGTGCACAAGAGTGCGTCCTGTATGTGGGACGAGTTCATTCTTCCGAGCCCTTTAGCTGAGAATCGGCTAGGACGTTCACCAATGGTGCCAGCAGTTTAGCCACATATGGTAGGAAATGTCTATAGAAGTTGACCATGCCCAAAAACCGGCAGAGGCTCTGGACAGTCTTCTGTAGAGGATACTCCAGATTGGATTCTTTCTGGTGAAGGTTTGATACTGTCCTTTGAGAGCCAATTGCCCAAGGTTACCTCACTGCTTGTAATACGCACTTGGATGGATTTATGACTACACTGTAATCAGCTGATCTCTGTAAAAGTATGCGGAGATGGCACATATGCTCTTCAGCATCCTGTGAAAACACCAGAATGTTGTCAATGTATGGGAAACAGAAGTTTAAATCCCTAGTGACCTCATCCATAAAATGCTGGGAAGTTTGTCCAACATTTCATAACCCAAATGACATATACCGAGCTTGATAGCTGCAGTCGCTTAAGTGCGGCCAGTATCCAGTATTCGGGAGATAGTGGGTTCGAGCCCCACTGTCGGCAGCCCTGGAGATGATTTTCCGTGGTTTCTCATTTTCACACCAGGCAAATGCTGGGGCTGTACCTTAATTAAGGCCACAGCTGCTTCCTTCCTACTCCTAGCCCTTTCCTGTCCCATCATCGCCATAAGACCTATCTGTGTCGGTGCGACGTAAAGCAAGTTGTATAAAAAAGTTTTAAAAATATGACATACAGGGAAATTCAAACAGCCCGAAAGGTGTTGTTATAGCTGTTTTGCAAATGTCACTGGAATGCATCGGGATCCGTTGGTAGGCCTTGATAAGGTCAAAGGTACTGAAAATGGTTGACCCAGCAGTGTTATGCCAAAGTCTCCTACGTGTCATACCGAGTAGCAGTCAGGTATTGTTCTTGTGTTCAGCGCCCGGTAATCGCCACATGGATGCCATGAGTTGTCTCGCTTAGGTGTAAGGTGCAAGGGTGAGGACCAGGGACGAATAGAAGGTCTAAACACTCAAATAGTACCTAACTCTTTACTAAAGCCTTTACAAATCTTTACTTCTAGTAGCCTGCCAAACTTTCTCCGTATTTTTTTGTTCGTATATAAATGGTGTTGATTTTGTGCAATATGGAGTTGGTGTTTGGACCTTATATCAATTAGATGTTAGTGCGATTAAGTATTTTGCTGCATAATTTAATTTCTTAATTAAGTATTTCTTTATATATTTGTAAAAATGGGCCAGTTTTCATTGAACATTGTGAGAGAGGAAATACAGAAAGTACACCACCAACTAGAGGCAACAGCATGAAGAAGCATAAATATTACAAATGTAATATTAGTTATTTGAACTTTGGTTTTATGTGGACAGAAGTCAATGGTGAAGTAACTTGAAATGCTATTCTGAAATTAATCATTGCAATATGGTTAGTAATACTCATGACTACTTTACCAGTAAGTTAACAGAATTAAATCAACAAATAGATATCTTTATTAAGCAGGTGTTGATATCAAGCAGTGCTTGCTACCACCATACGAGGTGGCATATAGAATCATGAAAAAGTACAACTTCCACATAATTGCAGAACAGTTTCATTCTACTGATTTCTGTGCATCATGAACATTGTGATTGATGAGTGTACTGGTTTACTTTTAAAAGTGCCTTTGTCCAAAATTACCATCAGTTTCAGAATACAACATATGGCAGAGGATCTCAATGATCAGTTAATTGAAAGACTAGTAGGGAAAGAAGTATTGGTTGTAACTGGAAGAGATTTCAGATAAAAATAATAATGATGATCTATACATTTGATAGATTGTAATAACAGAAGGAGATCTTCTCTGCAAATACAAATGCTCAAGACTTGTTCAAGATCCTTGATACTTTTATATCTGAAAATTATTTGAAGTGAATTAAGTGTGTTAGTACTTGCTCCATGTCTGGCTGTTATGAAGGCTTACAGGTACTTATCTGAAGAAAAGCCCCTGATGTACTGTGGACCCATTGTGTTATTCAAAGGGAGGCACTTCCATCATAACTATCAGAGTCCTATACTGAACAAGCTCACAGAATTTGTAGTGAATATTGTAAAATTTATAAAAACTCAGATATTGAAGGCAAGGTTGTTCAAAAGATTATGTGATGATGTGGATGCTGAGCACATTTCTTTGTTGTACTACTGCAGTTTGCAATGCCTCTCTTGTCATAACATTTTTTCTTGAATCTTTGAACTGTAGCATAGAGAACACAAGTACAGTATGCTGAAAATTTAGTGGATACCGATTTTCTGCTAAAAGTAGTATCCTAGTGTGATATTTGAAAAGTAGAATGCTCTAGTGCAAGGAAACAACAGTACCTTTTGAAAAGGTTTGAAAAAATATAACTAAGAAAAGAAAAAAAGGAAAGGAAAAAACCAACCCATTGTGGAATAAAATGAAGACAGAGGCAAAGATTGTTTTCCTTTTTTGCAGTAATTTTCAACTTAATAGAGCTAACTTCTTTATTTATGACATCTGGTTTTAAAGGACATATATTTTGGCTTTAAGTTTACATAATTGAGGATCAATTCAGCTCTAGTGCCCAATCTGAATTTAAAACTGTAGAAGAAGGGAATCTTAATAGATGTCTTGCAAAAAAAGTTAACTGAATTCTGGATATCGGTTAAAGATCCCCTTCTAACTATAGATCATTCCATGTCAAGAAAACAGTATTGCTTTTACAGTGACAGAATTGTCATATCAAATGGTTCTGCTTAACAGTATCATATGAAAGCGGTGGCACGTAAATTTGTGGAAGTCGGTATTTAAGTTCAACATAAAACGGGTACAAAACTTGGCTGAAAATTACTTTTATGAGCTCAAGAGGACTGGAGTTTTAGAAGGGGCTCATTTTGGTTTTCACAGCATAACGGCAAAACCATGGAACATAAATTTGTGAAATCTAGTTATAAAGTTCAAGATAAAAGGGGGAAGAAGAAAATAAGCTGTAAATATTAAGCATAATTCACTTTTATTTCTCAGCCTTGTCCATAAAGTAAATAAATCATTGTATTAATGTTAAAGAAAGAAATAGCACAATTAGGCTAATTAATCATATAACACTCACTCAACACAAGACATGTATGCACTGACATTAAGACTAAAAAGAGATCTGCAACACTTAAATAAACAACTTCTCTACAACAGTAATAAGCTGCCAGAATTCGCAGAGTAACAGATCGCATGTCAAATGTACCAGAGCAACACAGAAAGAAAATGAAGAAAGGCAACAAACCGATGGCTGTTCCTGCCATAGTGTTCCCTCCTTTCAAATTTATTTATGAAATAGAAAAGCTTCAGTAGTTATTTTAATGACACATGGGTAAAAAATGCCTCATCATTTTTTCTTTCTTTCCTAATACAATATAAATTGCATTATAATATTCCTTAATCATGAGGAATTGTGGGTGTCTAAGAAGGTGCGTGTTCATTCCTTGTAGGTCCATAAGTGTAGTACTGATTTCTTAACATGGAATTATCTACAGTAAAGCTCGGTGAATTCTAATACTATTTTTTACTTCTTCTGTGTGGGTTTTTTTTTTTGTGGTTGCTAAGATAAGAAGTACAGAGTAAGATGGCTACACAGTTTGAGTTGTGTAGCTGTTAGCTTGCATTTGGAAGATGGTGGGTTTGAACCACACTGTTGGCAGCCCTGAAGATGGTACGTACTTATTGTATGGTTTGTAGTGCTGGTCTTTCTATTTGACACCCATGAGTGACCAGCACATCTGGATGTGGGATGATGTTGATAATGAGGTAGAGAGAGGGTGAAATCTGGTGTCGACATATAGCTTACTCCTGTTGAATAACACCAAGGGGTCTGCTCAAAGCTTAATATCGCCATCCAATGGGCGATTCACTATCAACAGCGTTGTATGCCCTCACTCCATATGAACACTCTGGAGAGGTTTGGAGTTGAATCCAGGCTTTTGGCACGCAATTTACTGGTTAGAAATTGTATACCACCACCTTTCCTACCCTGCCGGCCAATATTCTGATGGTAAAATTTCTTCGACCAATGGGACTCAAACTGGGTAAGCATGGTGTCAGACCATAAAGACTTGACACCTTAACTATCATGGCCACCAGATGGGCTCCTGAAGATGGTTTTCCATTGTTTCCCATTGTCACACCAGGAAAATGCTGGGGCTGTATGTTCATTAAGGCTACAGCTGCTTCCTTCCTGGTCCTAGCCTTTTACTGTCCTATTGTTAGCAAAAGACCTAATTGAGTCAGTGCA
Organism: Anabrus simplex; assembly: GCF_040414725.1. Taxonomy (NCBI): domain Eukaryota; kingdom Metazoa; phylum Arthropoda; class Insecta; order Orthoptera; family Tettigoniidae; genus Anabrus; species Anabrus simplex. The sequence continues at coordinate 182,480,596 of NC_090265.1, forward strand.
ACATTAAAACACTTGCCAAAGAAACAAAGAGGTAAGAGGTAACTATTAAAAGAAAATCAATGCGGAAGAGGAAATGAGGGTGACTGTGTCTAGTTTAGTTGGACAATTTATAACGGACAATTTGGTCAATGACTTTGTTGTTTTTTATTTTTTTATTTTTTTTTTTTGCTATGGGCTTTACGTCGCACCGACACAGATAGGTCTTATGGCGACGATGGGATAGGAAAGGCCTAGGAGTTGGAAGGAAGCGGCCGTGGCCTTAATTAAGGTACAGCCCCAGCATTTGCCTGGTGTGAAAATGGGAAACCACGGAAAACCATTTTCAGGGCTGCCGATAGTGGGATTCGAACCTACTATCTCCCGGTTGCAAGCTCACAGCCGCGCGCCTCTACACGCACGGCCAACTCGCCCGGTGACTTTGTTTTAATGATGGAATTGTTCATTGTGTGGTTATTAGACTATGTTGGCTGAAATGTACATTTAATTTAATTTTATCGAACTTTTGGCACACAACAGGACATCTGGCTTGACAGTAGTCATTTTGCAAGCCCAAGGTCCTTAATTAAATGTATGCGTCATGGTTTATTTTTTTTTTAAACCTTACATCAGCAATGTACTATGCGGTAATTGTTAGGTATGCTTTGACTAAAGGCGCAATGCAAAATTCTTGTTTTTAGTAAAGCCAGTGTGAACCGTAAATGCCCGATGTAAATATGTAGTGGTAATGATAATTGTTCTGAGAAGGAATTAACGTAATTATTTTCCCCTTTTTTCTCTCTCGTGTTATCCTCATCCACTCCAGAGTGCTGACCAATCTCTCGCCCTCTTCAGTGATGAAGATGTTATGTTGAAATAAAAATTGTCTAATCACATGTTTTTGTCGTTCTGCTGCAGTTTCTGAAGTTGCTCTCATTGTAATGCTTTGTCTCATATCTTTGAACTCCAGCAGGAAGAACACATTTTTAGTAAAACTAAGAAACATTGTTACAAATGTTATTTTGCTTAAATTCATTCTTGGATTCTTTCAGTTCTGTAGACCCTCTTATTTCCTGTTTCCAGTCTGTAGCAGCTGCAGCGAGTTTCTTCTACAGCAGTGCCATTGGTCTGTATGCTCAACTAGGAATCCTCGTCGTGTTAGCAACAGCGAGCATAATTACTTTCTGTTTAGTAGAGTGGCAATCAAGAGCGAAGAAGACTGAAGGTTATACAAGTGATACAGAGGAACCCAATCAGATGGAGAAAAACTCTATTTCTCAGCCCTAGTCATTATGAAATTGTGAGTTCCATATGTAACTTCAAAATATTCCATTTTATGTAATATGGAGTGGTATAAATAGCTTGAGGCTATGGTTATGATGAAACATATCATCATAGTACTGTTGAAGTGATGATATTTTCTCTAGAAAACTCTGTGAGTTTTATATTATTCAGTGGCAGAATGTGATATTTTAACTTAATTATTGATTGCTCTTGAAGATGTGTGGAAGGATACATTCAGGAACTGAAATTCTGTCTTCCTTGCACGCAAATACTCTTCCCTGTCTGTAGCTCTCCATAACCAAGACAGTATTGTATAACATTCCAAAACAGTTTGAAATTTCTTTCATGATCTCATTATCTTCCCAAATGAAGACTTTCCAATTTTACTGAAAGGCACTGTGTGCATATTTTTATCCTTCCATCAAATTTTCAAGGAATAGTACTATATTTTAATTGGTACTAGGATTGTTTTTGTACTTTTTTAATCCTCCATTTTAAAAAAAGAATGATAAAATATAGTAAATATTTTCATCAAATTTGGAATGGTGGTGTGTGCTTGTTATCTTATTCAAAATATGGTGAAATTGTTCTAATATAACCAGAAAATTGATGACAGATTTTATCTGTAGCTCCTCATTTTATTTTATTTTGTGTACAGCTTTTGATTGCTGTTAAATATCAATTACTGATACAAAATATTATTTAGCAGGAAACTCAAATTACAAAGCTAAGATATATTACCCCTTTGTATTTAATGCTGGGCTGAGTGGCTCATACAGGAGAGTGCTGGCATTCTGAACCCAATTTGGTGAGTTTGATCCTGGCTTTGTCAATGGTATTTGAAGGTGCTCAAATACATGAGCCTCATGTCTGTAGATTTACCAGCACATAAAAGATCTCCTGTGGGATGAAATTCTGGTATCTTGATGTCTCGAAAAACATAAAAGTAATCAGTGGTATGTAAAACCATTAACATGATTGTCATTATTATATTACTAGCAAATGTACCCGTGCTTCACTACAGTATTCTATATTGTATACGGATATCTAAGAAAAATTACTGTACATGCATTGAATAAGATCTCTTTTTAATTCCATGTCTCTGAGCGTTATCCGAGAAATGGCATAGGGAGGTCCACATACGTTGCTTCTAATGTAAAGAGCGAGTTGCGGAGTTGTGACGATAAAGGCAGATCAACTTACGTACTGCCATTCGCAATCGATTTGGGAATTTTCGTTGTAATGGTGGGCCCCATTGCCTGCTGCACGCTCACAATATATTTGGGGAGTTCTTGTTGCAATGACAGGCCCCATTTCCTACTTCCAGACAGATAACAATCGAGGAGGTTTTATTATAATGGCAGGCACCTTCCCTACATTCAGTCAAAATTGAGTTGTGCTGTTATCAATGTAATGACAGGCCCCTTTTTCTAATGCCAGACAGCTTACTGCCACTCACACCACCGGGCGAGTTGGCCGTGCGCGTAGAGGCGCGCGGCTGTGAGCTTGCATCCGGGAGGTAGTAGGTTCGAATCCCACTATCGGCAGCCCTGAAGATGGTTTTCCATGGTTTCCCATTTTCACACCAGGCAAATGCTTGGGCTGTACCTTAATTAAGGCCACGGCCGCTTCCTTCCAACTCCTAGGCCTTTCCTATCCCATCGTCGCCATAAGACCTATCTGTGTCGGTGCGACGTAAAGCCCCTAGCAAAAAAAAAAAAAAGCCACTCACACCGAGTTGGTGAGTTTCCATTATAATAGCAGGTCACTATATCTAACGTCATGCACATTTTAGATGGGTAAATTGGTTTATAATGGCAAGCACCCTAGCCTACTACCAAACACAATCGGGTAATGGAGTTTTGAAATAATGCATGTTCCCTAGCCTTCTTCCAGTCAAATCGAGAAGGAAAATATCTATCTATATATATAAAATAAGAGTTTTGTCTGTACATTGCTCAGAATTTGAAAAGAATGGTATTTCTGTATCGATCATGTCCACAGTAACAAGAAAATGCAGTTTTTACTTTTCGGTAATTTCTGTCTGTCTGTCTGTCTGTCTGTCTGTCTGCCTGCCTGCCTGTCTGTCTGTATGTACACGCATCACGAGAAAACGGCTGAAGACAATTTAATAAAAATCGGTATGTAAAGTCGGGGGGTGAGCCGCTACAATCTAGCGTATAAATCATTTTATTCACGCTGAGTGAAATGGCAGTTTAGGGGAAGGCGTAAAATTATATCTCAAATAATATATTATTAGTGGTCATATTGATAAATACTACATCCTAAAGTTATATAGAATTTAATTTCCGATCGTTTACGTCTTATGCCTTTTTACCATACTGGCTATGATGACACAGATATTCATGAATTTGGATTTTTGTTGCTAAGCCCATATCAACACCGAGCCCCGAGAAAATGGGTAAACAGGATTTAATGAAAATCAGTATATTGAGTCAGGGAATAAGAAGCTACATTTTAAGCTATAAACAATGGTATTCACCGTGAGTGAAATGGTAGCTTAGGGGAAGGCACCTAAAATTTCATTTTTAAATACCTAATGTTCTTAGTCCTATAGAAAAGTACTACATAACAAAAGTTATAGAGAATACAATTTCCGATCATTTGTGTTTTATTCAGTCTTACCGTACCGACTATGATAAGAGTGTATTTCAGAACCGGAAGACAATTAATAATGTGAAGGCCTACAATATTGAAAGCGCGTAACATTGATCAACAATAACGTTACACTGACCGTTGTTTGTTGTAATGTTCTATGTCTCTTATGCTGACATTCAACTCCGATAGATGGGATTACTGCTGCGTACCGAGTATAACAGCCTAACTGAATATTGGCGGGAAATAGCTGAGGAGTTAGATAACTTTCTTCTTTAGCATGCCATTCTTCTGGTTCATATATTTTCTGATACTGCTGGTACGTAACACACTGGTTCATTATAGTATTCCAGCTGTTCGATACCGTAGCTACTTTGACGCGCTGTTTTGAATGAGCAGTGTGCACACTTAAGTCAGAGGCTCAGTTAGTAGTAGTAGTAGTAGTAGTAGTAGTAGTAGTAGTAGTAGTAGTAGTAGTAGTAGTAGTAGTAGTAGTAGTAGTAGTTTGAACTTGTCTAGAATTACAATTTAGGCCTATTCCAAATTATAGTACCACAATTCACTAAATAACTCAAAATTCAACCCTGAAAAGAGCCGTTTCTTAAGAAAAGCTTCTTCCTCTTCACTTTTTATTAAATCTGCATTCATTTTACTCCAAATTAGCAGCGAAGATGTGGTTTCTTCTCTGGCTTGGAGGAAAAATTGCCTCCACGTCAGATAGTTCTTTCCCCCGCCAGTGTGTGCTGAATTGAGATTTTCTGACTCATCGGGTACTCCCAGGAAACAGATAAGTAAACGGGCATAGTTTGTGCCCTGGGACTATCCATTATTCAAACCCCCCCACCGAAAAAAAGACTAATATTGTTCACGGATCACGGATGTCTGCGTCTTGGTCATTCCAGCTCTGTAGCTTTGGGCTGTTAGTTCTGCAGTGTAGTACTGTTCGTTAAAAGTGAGAAAATGTGTGGGTTTTTATTTGATTGAGTATTTCATATCAAAGCATTGCTTTTAATCGCACCATTCCTACTGACGTCATTGTAATGACCCATGTTCATTTTAGTCGGGAAAACCACTAAGAGAGTCTTTCTGAGAATCTATAAAGGCAGGCGAAGAGTGAGTGTCTGTCATTATAATGAAAACTCCCCACCCTGATTGTGACTGATGGTAGGCAAACTGGCCTACCATTACAATGAAAATTTCCTAACCCAGTCTTCATATGAGAAAAGACGTTGGTGACTTCCCCGTCCTGTTTCTAGGGCAACGTTAAGAGCTATGCAACTTAATACAATCTTGCTCACAACGTTTACACTACCTAACCTAGAATTCTGTATAGCCTACAGTTTAGAATTCCATAGCGAAGCACGGGTACATCAGCTAGTTCATTATAATGGTACACAGGAGTTAGAGAAAGACCCCATTCATGCTGCCAGTTAAAGTCGATGTAGGGGGGTACTGATTATAATAGCAGACACCTTCCTGCTGAGTCATTACCGATTTGTGAAGTAATAATTACAAAGGCACGCACACCCTTTCTGGATCGCTGCAAATCAACTTCAAGGGATAAATATAGACCGACATATGAAACTGTGTGCATCTTTACCTTCATTTGAAGATTAACTGCTTTAAAAGGTAATTCATATCGACAAAAGAATTGTAGGCCTACAATAAGACGCCATATGTAACGGTCTAAATGGCTGGTTCTATGATATGTTCTCGTATCTCATCTATTTATGGGTAAGATTGAGTTGGAAAGGTTGAATACAGTGAAATTTTGGTAAGGTTTTCTCACAGTGAATTACTTTTCGGACACACATGTGACAGCTACAAACATAGAATTTGGTATACATATAGCTACTGCATGGGCTAAGGTTCACGTAGAAGTTGATGATCTTATCTTTTGGATAAGTGAATCAAACTACCAATTATACGTGTAAAAAGTGCAAAAATGCATACAATCCGGAAATGGAGCCAAATTTAACAGATAAGGGTTAGAGATACGACAAAAAGTCATAGGACCAAACTTGTAGATCACTCCAAATTGAACTGAGAATGTGCCATCCGTTTTGTGATACTACTTACCGTTTAGCCTCCAAATACCTCAAAAGGAACGTCTGCACAGTCTTTAAAATTGCCTCCATATTTCGATATTTTTGGGAGGTAAAAATAAACATTTTAAACATCTTGTAATTTTTCCGTCGGTTACAGGCTAAAAGCTATAATTTTGCTAAATTTCAGTTTTCTAGCTCGTCTGGCAGATTATGCCACCATCTTGATATGGGGGAGGGGATTAAAAATTAGGACTTTCAGGAAACTTTTATGCCCATGAAACCTATAGGTTATTGTTTAGGATAAATATATCCGACTGCGTTCTCATGCTGAGCCCCAAATTTGAGACTCCCAGCGAAGCCCCTCAGGGTATTTTGATAATTTTCTATTTTTCTAGGGATCCTGAAGTCCAAGTTTTAAGTTTCTAGGATGCCTTGAAGTGCCTCATTAAGTCAGGTCTATTTTAATTTTTATACCTTAACTTATATATACAGTACAGTATACTACGTATATAGACCGTTCCAAACCAAATTCCATTTGTTAATATAGGTTATATTTAACCCCCTTCCCTAGGGGTTCTAGGGGCATCTTGCCCCCACAGTATATTTTCCAGATAGTAAGTAATATTTGTACGCCTCCCACCCCAATGTGGGCTGAACTTGTACTTAAAAATTACCTGAGTGACACTATTCATCTTAACAACCCCAAAAAGTATGGATTCGACACTATTTTGGATTATTTTTATATATCACTCCCCTTCGGACCCCCCACTCCAAAGGTGGCTGAAGTTGGACTTTAAAAATTTCCAGAGTGCTACTATTCATCTCAGCGACCCCGAAATCAATGGATTCGACGCTATTACTGATTATTTTTATATATCACTTCCCCCTCGCCCCCCTTCATGAAGGGGGTGACTTGGACTTTAAAAAAACCTGGCGTATCACTATTCATGTCAGCGAACACAGAAACTATGTATTCAACACTATTTTCTATTAATTTATATATACCCACCCTAACTCCCCACTCCTAAGGGTGCTAGGGATGGCTTACCCCCACAGTGCTCCTTTGCAGATAGTAAGTTATGAGTGTACCAAATTTCTTTGATTTTGCTCCAGTGGTTTGGGCGGAGATGTCATTTACATACATACATACATACATTCATTTTTATATGTATAGATGACTGATAAGTATGAGCACGTTGAAAAGTGCAGACGTCCACTTCGATATTCATAACTCCTAAACGGTGCATGATATTAACAAACTTTTTATGCCATCAGACGCCTCATTTATCGCCCTATATGTTTGTTTCTAAGCCATTTCCTCATATCTCCCATTTTAGGGGGTAAATTGAGTTCAAAAATTTGATTAGGGTGAAATTTGGGTACATTTTTAACATTTTACATTAATTCTTGCCTACTTATGTATAAGCTAGAATCATGAAATTTGGTCCACATATGGCCCTTGATCGTGCCAATATGTGCACCCAACTTGATGATCCTATCATTCCTATAAGTGTGTCAAACAATGAAATATACTTGTAAAAATCAGCAAATTTATGAACAATCCAGAAATACGGCCAAATCTAACGTATAAGGGAGAGAGATACGACAAAATGTCATAGGACCAAAGTTGTAGATCACTCCGAATTGAAGGGAGATTGAGCCATCCGGTTTGTGATATGACTTACCGTTTAGCCAACAAATAGCTCAAAAGGAATGTGTGCACAGTCATTAAAATTGCCTCCATATTTTGATGTCATTGGGGGTAAGAAGTGAAAAATTTGAACATCTAGGAATTTTTCTGTCACTTAGGGACCAAAAGCTATAATTTCACCAAATTTCAATTTTCTACCTCGTCTGGCAGGTCATGCCGCCATCTTGATTTGGGGGGACAGGGGATAAAAATTAGGAAATTGCTGAACATTTTTAAGCGCACGAAACCTATAGGTTGTCACTTTGGAAAAATTATACGACTGCATTCTTATGCTGAGCCCAAAATTTGAGGCCCCCCAGCATGCCCCCTTCAGGGAATTTTGAGAATTTTTGATTTTTCTAGGGATCCTGGGGTCATCTGCTTCTCCCGTATGAACTGACACTAGGAACAAGACAAGACCCAGTATGGTGGATTTGGTAAAAACTAGCAAAAAAACTGCCAGGAACTGGACCTGGGCCTCTTACAGACAACAATCATATAAGAGACGCAAAGAAATAAAAATATAACAGTAATAAGGGCAAGGACTTGAATTTATAATGGAGAGGAAATCAAAAGAAAAAAAAAAAGGTTGCATAGGTAAAACAAGGGGGCCAAAAATCAAATAGCTAATATTAATAATATGTGGCCCGTAATCAAAATACACCAGACTCATTGATTACAGCACCTTCACACACGCTTGCCTTCATAAAAGACGCGAAGGAAAGTTTGGAATAAGGACTTGGCATCTATATTAAATAATTGAAGAATATGAATTCAGGTGGGTACAAAACATTTCTTTGTAGCACATCGGGTCTACACAGTCATAAGTTTAGGGAGTAACACCACCTAATCATAAAATTCTCCCTTTCAATTCCCCAGATAAGACATAAAACTCTCAACAATAAAAATCACGTCCCCCAAGAATATATTATCATTAAGTAAAAGAGCTTAAAATGGGAGAACAGGGAAGGTTGCACCGAGCTCATAAAATTCAAGCAGAGAGAAAAATGGAAAAGGGGCGGTTACCATGGTTTCACACAAAACAACTAACACAGAAGGCGCCCAGCAAAGAATAAAACAAATTAAAGTAGAAAACAGGTAAAGAAAGCCAATGACGGCAATGTGAAACGAACAATAAATAAGTATTATTTAATTTATTTTCTGGGTTGAACCGTGTTGTACTTGTACGCATATCATGTACAGTTTGCCGACGTTTCGAATACATTGCAGTATTCTTTGTCAAGGCGACTGAAATACCCCTACTCGATCCGAGGTAATCAGTCTCCCAGGCAGAAATTACACTTCTACCATGTGTATATGTTACATTCAAAGCTCATAATTAGATGGTTTCTCTCACCCTATATAAGCAGATTGTGAGCATGATGTTTTATTTTTCCCCCATATTTTCTGTCAGATTACAAATAGTCCATATATTGGTTCTTATATATACACAGATATCTTGTTATTTCAACAATTTGAAAGTTTGTGAAACAAACATATACTCTGGATACCATAATCGGATCAACCATGTTGTGGCTTAACCGCAATGTCAAAAACACTAAAAATGCATGAATGTTAGGAGTTACAGTAGTACAGAATTACAAAGGGTCGAGATAATATTGCTGAGTCATAATAGTAGCAGGGGTGGCGCAACCTTGAAGTTATTTGTAGCTAGTGTGTCACCGGCCATGAACACCTGCTCTGCTCCACACTGCCTCACTTTCAGTCATTGTCTTGTTTATGCTCAGTGCTAACAATGGCAACCAAATAGAAGCGTGTTGTTTTGAAGATACAACGGAAGTTGGATATTGTACTATCATTTGCTTGTTCCTCCGATGTAAACAGGTGGTATGACAAACCAAAAAACTATGAAAAAAATCTACGTTCGAGGAGTTTGACCTGTGCATGTTGGAGTGGTTTCACAACAGCGAGCTCAAGAAACTCCAGTATCACGACCGATCTGTATGACTAAAGTGAAGTTTTTCTTCAAAGCTCTTGGCATGGAGGGTGATTTTGATGTGCCATCCAGATGGTTTACACGTTTTAAACAGTGACATGGCATGTGCGATATTAGTGTAAAAGGAGAGTTGTTAAGTGAAAATACAGAAGCTGCTCAACAGTTCAGTTCGTATTTTGAAAAATTTGTTCTGGATGAGGGTTCGGTCCCAGAACAAATTTACAATGCGGATGAGTCTGGCTTGTATTGGAAATGCCTACAAACCCGTACTCTTGCTTTCAAATAGGAGCATTGTGCACCAGGCTATAAAAGCCTCTAAAGAAAGGATGATGATTATGACCTGCGCAAATGCAACGGACACTCATAAATTACCTTTACTCGTCATTGGGAAAGCAAAGAAACCTCGCTCTTTTAAAGGTACAGAGGCCAAAAAAAATGATGCTCTCAACTCTGAAAACTTGTTTTGAGAAATTTGAGAATCAAAATGAAGAAAAACTGTCTCGGCACAATAGCAGAAAACCATGACTGATTATTTTCAGAAACAGTCAAGTTAGGTAGTCTGAATATTTTTCTTCGCCTTATTAGTTTCAACGAAAAGTGCTGTTTACTTTTCTATTATTAATTGTGCTAAGTGCTACTTTTACTGCATTGTATTGGGTAAGTTAATAAAAAACAATACAGTTGTATCACTTATTATCATTTTAACTGTACTTTCAGTACACCTGCGATTTTACTTAACTGGGAAACCTTAACCCTACATTATCCCAGTTAATCGAGAGTTGAGTGTACATAACCTAGGCCCTATATCTTTTTTGGAAGTCTTTGTCTCGAAAATTCGTCTCAATATTTGTAGAAGACTAAAAGAAATTCCAAAATAGTTATTGAGCTTTTCTTGATTTCATTTGCTTGAAGGAGCAACTGCACTTCATTGATTTATGTGTGAAGCAACAAAATAGTGTGTGCTGGAGAATTTTCCATATACTGTACCGGTACTGGTACTTTAAATGTTTAAATTGCATTTCTTTTTAAATATTAGATAGAATCCAACAAGATATCAATCCTTTACTCTTCAGAAATGAAATTCATTCAGTACTTAGTATTATAGATATACGGTACTAGTTTCTAGGGTCGAAACTAGTACTGTATAATTTTGTAATTTTGTGAATATATTGTATTGAAAAGGTGGAAACATTTACGTTATTATTATTATTACTTATAGATTATTATTGTATGTTACAAACTGGAAAGCGCTACAGCTCCAATTTTCTGCCCTGAATTTTGCAGTTTGGATATGAGAAGTGAACCAGGATGTTTCACAATGGCACAATCAAGCATTTGAGCGAGTGCGTAAATTGTTCGTATTTGCAAATAGAACTCTTTCATAAGTTTGTAGTTTAACAAGATGGGAATTTCTATGAAATACTGTATACATCCTTTTCTTTCTCATGGTAATGGAAAATAAAATTGACAGGTAAATAGAAGTAGCTGAGGTAAGAATGGCCTTAAAAATTCCATGTTCATTGAGCAGAAAATGAAGAAAAGAGAAATTGTGTTACAATAGCAGTACACCAAGATTTAATGATGGCCTGAGGAGACAGGGTATAGCATATCCCATCCCCTCTCCAAATTCCATTTAAGCTCTTGTTGATTTGTCTGTATCTTCAAATTTTTCAACCTGTTGTCAGATAAAGAGAACCAGAGTTCCAAAAGCATTCACCACAGAATCTCTCACCAGTTTCATAATATACCACTTAAAATGCAAATTACAACATTAAGAATTTCATTGTTTGTGATGAGTTTTGAGATAAGGATATGATGACATGAAAGTAAGTAAATTGTACTAGTTTCAGTCCATTAAGGGTGTTTTATGGCATTTCCCATTTAATAACATACATTGAAGCTCACTTGACTTACAATATGTGAATTGATCCGATTTCCATTTTGAGTGGTATATTACACAAATAAGGATCCAAGTGATGACACAAAGGCAAGGTTTGTCTAGCTTCATCCTATTATTCTCTTTTTTAATTTTTTTTTACAATATTGTAGTAGGTCCTAGTACTAAGTTTTAGGAACTAAATAATAAACTTAGGGTTACATTCATGTCGTGATGGTGATTGTCACTTAAAGTGCTCAAGCATTGTTCCTTATCAACGTGGAAATTGTTAAGCTGGAATAAAGGAATCTATTTTCAACGTTCATGTTTCCTTTTATAAAATAAGTTTAATTTAATTTCTAATGTTTTATAAAACTTTTCATTTGTTGAAGTACAGCTAGGCAACCATCCCCTCTTATCACTTATTAGAGGAGAAAATAAAGGAATCTGATCCTTTGAATAATAAAGATGTTGGTAAGAGTCATGAAAGGTGCAAAAATGACTCCCTTGGCTTTGCAAACCTAATACTGCCAGCGACAGAAGGGAACAAGATTTAGCCAAAAGAGGTCAGGTAGGAAAGATAAAAACAAAGAACCTTGCACAAGTAAGTAGAAGCAATGCCAAAGTCAGCTATGGTTCATATTGAAAGCCCTGGGGTACTGATGGATTATTGATGATTAAAGGAATTCTCATTTCATGGTATATAATGAATTCACTTCTGTCAGTTATAATCTTGATTGTTTGTATAATATCCATATATATTATATGGACAGTTGTGTTCTGGAAAGATATTAATTATTCCTTCTATAACTTTCATATTCATATAATTGTTAAGAAAAACACAGTATATGAATTATTTCTCACCTGTGAGACTGATTCTTTGAAGAATAATGATGTTAGTAGGGCCATGAAGGATACAAAAATTTGAGTTGGACCTCACAAACCTAATACCACCAAATTGATCAGGAAGTGTGTGAAAGTGTGAGATAAGCTTGATTTAGATGGAAAGGAGTCACAGGAGTATACTGCATGCCGGTCCACCTTAAATTAGTCGGTGCACTATGGTCCATCTAGTGACATCATATAGGACTAAGACTTGATCAACCACCAAGAGTGCTGTGCTTCGTCTTCACACTAAGGAGATGTGCATATTATTCTGGTCTCTTGGATTTCACGTCTTGATCAAATAACCAGCAATATGATCTAGTAGAGTGGCAGTTGTTCCTATACTGGAAACAATGGGGCAGGGGCAGCTGAGGTGGTACTGCAATGTCCTGAGAACAGCAACAGGTACCATTGATTATAATGTCTCCAACTTCACCATTGTGGATAATTGCCTCTATGATAGACCAACAATGGCAAGATGTACTAGCTAACAACATGAAAATTGTTCAGTTCGAACCACATAAAAAGACGACTTTTGATTTGAGGAGCAGACACTACAACTGGAAGAGGAGGAAGAGGAAGAGAAGGAGATAGAACACTGATATAGAGAAATCACAGTAGAGAGTTTTCTCACCTCTCTTTATTGCTCTTAACCAAAACAGTTGTGTGCTAACTGCAGTACCTGGAAATTATACAATACTAAACTGTCTTCGAACTTGGGTCCACCACATTTCGTTTAGCAACTATTACATTCCTCAATCGTGTTCACTTATAAACTAGTCCTCTTGTTTTTAGTGATTTTAATGTTTAAAAAAAAAAAAAAAAGAAACAATAGGAAAGATACAGGAAGAAGCTAGACATCACATAGCACTGCAACTTAACACCAGAAAGATTGAGTATTTGGAGTGTGGAGAGCAAGGAAGTGAGTCAATTAAAATCAATGGCATCAATATTCCTAAAACCAAATCAGTTTAAATGTTTGAGATTGATATCATTTCAGACTGCAATACACTCTCAGATTCAATGAATAGAGTAGATGTATCCTGGATGAAGTGGCACCAAATTACATGAGTTCTTTTCAATTGGAAGATCCCATTGCATTTAAAATGAAAGATATATAGAATGGTTGTCAGTCCTGTGGCACTATAGGTGACGAAGTGTTGGCTAATGAAAAGAAACATGTCCAGTAATGGAAATGAAGATGTTTAATGTCCACTGGGACTCACTAAATTGGAAAATTGGACCACGTAAGAAAATGGATGTCAGAGCAGCATTTGGAGTGGCTCCAATTAGTGATAAAATGCGGAAGACTCGCCTGAGATGTTGTGGCCATCTACTGTCCAGCAGTAGTTCCTCAGTTGTGAAGACAGCACTGAATTTGAATCCAGAGGGCCGTTGACTATGAGGGTGGCCAAGAAAGCAATGGCTCGATGCACTACAGGAGTTCATGTGCTTGGTGGGCATCACTTCAGTTGACGCCACAGACTGGAGGCAATGGAAAGCAAAGTGCAGAAAAGCAGGCCCTGCGATTATGCAGGATAAACGCTAGGAAGAAAACATCAAATAGAACACTGATACAGAGAAAACGCAGTAAGAATTTTCTCACCTCTCTTTATTTCTCTTCTGGCAACGTCCAAGACATTACCATCTGGTGAGTCATTATTCTTCTATCCTCCAATGTTCTGGACTGTTCTAAAAACTGTAATGCTGTCATATTCTTCTTTTGTGCTTGTTCGGTTAATTGCATTTTTACTTGGTAAATTATTACTCCTCATCTGTTTCTTTACCTCCTATTACTCAAGTACTGCGGTTTGTGATTTAGAAATAAATTATTCATGAAGTTAATTATCATATTTAATAAAGAATGCATATTACAACACATCAGGCTGATTATTCATTTTAAATTTTAGTTTCTGCATATACCGTATTTTCAATAGAAATACAGTAATACATTTGCTATAGAATATGAAAGAAAGGTTCAAAATGACACACTGCAAAGGAGATATAATATTGTGTTTATATCAACATTTTGAACTTGCACATGATGATGTAGTTAAAATGCTATAGGAATACAGAATTTTCTCCTTCTCCTCCTTGATTATGCCTCTAAGGATGTTGAAATATTAATGGTAGAGAATAACTACCATCATCTGTGATGTTTGTGCTGCTGTGAATGGATTTACGAAGGTGAGCTACAAGTTTTAAAAAATGTTTCATTTCATTATAGAATGTTTTTCTAATTATGGTTTCTGTCTTATCATCATCCTTTTAATATATTTTGGGAATACATTTCATAATACCACAGTGATATTTAATGGTTGGTATAACTAACTTGATATACAGTATTATGGCGTTTATCTATTTGGAGCATTTTTACTGACAGTGATACAGGTACCATTGTACTGTAAGATAAGTGTTTCATGTACCATACATTTTTAGCTATATAAAAGCTTGTTTTTAAAATAAAATAGATTTTTAATTTAATTTTATTAACTGAAATGTGCAATATGAAAAATAATTGTTAATGCTTGACTATAAAAATGACTAATGAATGTACAGAATATATATTTAATTTCCATAAGTTAAATGGTCTGTTTCCTCCTTATTCTATGAAGGTTGCTAGATGATGTTCTTCATTTCTGGTTATGTTTTACATATTTTAACTCTTTATTTAATACATATTTTTATTGTCTGTTATATATTCAATGAAATAAAACAATGTTTCAGTAAAATATTATGACTTGTTATTTTAACTGAATACATTATATCACAATACAACATTCCAACCAAACTGAAGTGGGTGAATATTAAATTACAGGAAAATCTTCCTTGTTAGACAAATGAAACAGAATGGACATTTCTAATAGGATATAAAGATATGTTAACTCAGAATTGAAGATTATCTAGGTGAGATATTATAAGTTGTATACACACAAAGAAATGCTAGTGGATTTGAGGGATCAGTTTGATTATATTTCTGCAGTGGTAGTGAAGCTTTGGGCAAGATCTTGTAACTGTTGCAACTAATTCGCTCCAGTGTTAAGGATTGTAAAAAAACTGTAAACCGTGCAATATTTTCTTCTCCTTTTGTGCTTGTTCCGTTGTCTGCTTCTTACATGGTAAGTTATTGCTCCTCATTTGTTTCTCCTTTGTTCAACCAGACTTGCACCAATTTAATGCTCTCCTCCAGGAATATTACAATATTTCTTCCCTCCCACTGATCCATAGCAGCATCTTGGATTTCTCCAAGAATAGACCAAATTCTCTCCATCCAGTTAGATCAGCTAAGAAGTGATAGAAGTGAGCATCACCAAGTGGATGAGAAATGTATGAAGAGGTGGAAACATTCAGCTTCAGAGTGGTGATGGCCACTTCTTCCTAATCTAATTCCGGGAATCCTTGGTATTATTGTAGAACATGGACATCACTAAATAGAAACTGCACAAAACTGTCTACTTAATCACTTCATTGGTGACATTTCCTTAGTTTCCCTGATTGTGATTGTAGAGCTCCATACTAAACCTTAGATTATGTCATTTATGAATGTCCATTGTGTTCAAATCTATTTCTACTGTCAGATCTTACAGATATTCCAGTTTCCTTTGTGGAGTAGATTAGCAAACTATATTGGAAACACAGTCTTTCACAAACAAACAAAAAAATGTTGATGTTAGAAAATGTTTGTAAACCTCAGCCTGGATACGAATTTCCCTCCATTACTAGTTCAAATCATATTAGATCTTTTCGAATGAAGTGGCTAAAAGAATTTACATGGTTAGCTTATTCAGAGGAAAAATTTGGATCCTTTTGCAAGTACTGTGTGTTATTTTCCCATACCAAAAATGTAGGGAAAGGAGATCACCAAGTAGCAGGGGGCGTTGGTCACTCAGGCTTTTACCAATCTTAAAAAAGCCAGGGAAATGTTTAGCAAGCATGAAAACTTATCCTATCATAAGAAATATGTTTTGATCACTGAAAATACAAAAGGTATAATTGAAAAAGGCTGAAAGTGTTATCAATCAAGTAAATGCCCAAAGACTGGATATTGAGAATAATAGAAAATGGCTAATCCCTATAATACAAACAATATGACTTTGCAAATAGAACTGCTTCTTGTGACGTCGCTGCTTCGAGCTTAATCAATGTAGTTCCAATATCAGCCCAAATCAATGTTTCTTTTTTCCTTTCTAAAGTGTTTGAAATCATCTGACCTCTTAAAATTACTTAACCTAACCTTACATTAATCCCCCACCCGCAAAAAAAATTCCATATTCGCCACTGCTTAGTAGTGTTTCCAAATCTATATTATTACACATATTTACCAGCTGTATGTAGCTGACAAAAGCCAAGTCAGTGCTACCTAGACCCTGATTCAGGCTCAGACAGACCTGGCTTAGTTGCTCAGTAGGTAAAACCCTTGCTTTCTGAGCCATGGTAATGGGTTTGAACTCAACTCAGTCTGGTAGTTTTTGAAGGAGCTCAGAAACATCAGCTTGTGTTGGTAGATTTACTGGCACATAAAATAACTTGAGGGGCGAAAAGTTTAGGTACTCCGTGACTCCAAAAAATATAAAAGAGGCAAAACCAATAATAAGTAATGCATTAGGAAACAACACCTCTGATGATGATTGTTGTTGTTTAAAGGGGTCGAACATCCAAGTCATCGGCCTAGCACCTCTGAATGTCATGTTGCATTCTCCATATGGGGAGCAACATAAATCAACTCTTGATTCATGGTTCTTGAAACTTGTCACCCAGGTAAGGTGACCAATTTCTCATAACAAAAGTACAGGACACCACAGTATCTTGTCAAAGGTTGGCTACTTTGTTGTTGTTGTCATCGTCGTTGTTGTTGTTGTTGTTGTTGTTCAAAGGCTGCAAATGTCATCAGCTAATGAAATAATAGAAAATTGGTGAAAATAACAAAAGTAATAATAATTATTATTATTTTAAACTCACCAAAATGAGGGCAAACATGAGGAAGGATGTGACGTGACACCCTACATTGCTGCTACACTACAGTGATCATTTTTGTACACAGAATGAATTTCCTTGAGAATGTTGTCCCTTTTTGTGCACACATAGAATTCTACACAGGTCATTTTACAATTCTTTGTTATTAGCAAACCTTTCAAATTTTCTACTTTAATTTTTGTTTTGTTTTCATTCTGCACGGGGTTGGTTTAAGCGCCCCGCAGCTCCTCTAGCTGTGGAGGTGTGTGGGGGGGAAGGGAGCGAGCTTAAGGGGGCCCCTCGTTTCCTTCTTGTAAAAGCGTTGTTAGTAAAAACAGGTTTCATTTCCCTCTAAAATTGTCTTCCTTTAACGTCGCTTACTCTTCCATTTTAATTATCACTGGTTTTAGATCATTAAAATCTTGAAACTGATATGCACACCACTGCATTTCTAGTTCTAGTTCAATTGAAGATATTTATCTATCATTAATTTCCAGTCCATGTATTTCTTGTTCCTGTCTGCTTAGCATGTTAGTTGATTGTTATTAGTCGGGTAAGTGCATGCTTTGTCCCCATGGTTTATCATAATGTAATATAAAATGGATAGAAAACACTTATCATGTTTTCAAAAAAGAAAGTGTAAGAAGGAGCTAAGGAAAGAATCATCACGGCTGGAAGGCATGTTAAATATGTAAAGGGAACTCAAGGTGGTGCCTATGAATGAACAGTGTGATAGGAGTAGAGGGAATAGAGCAAACAAGCATAGAATTATTAAAAAACCCATCAACTGAGTGTAGCAAAAATCCATCAGTTTTGTTGTAAATAAGAAAGGTGTACAATAAGAAGAGAGTGCAGAAAATTCAACACAATTATTGTGGAAAACTGTTTACCAGTGTGTTGTTGTTTGAGTCATCAGTCCATAGACTGGTTTGATGCAGCCCTCCACTCCAGCCTTTCCTGTGCTAACCTTTTCATTTCTACATAACTACTGCATCTTACATCTGCTCTAATGTGCTTGTCATATTCAAACCTTGGTCTACCCCTGCTATTCTTACCACCTACACTTCCTTCAAAAACCAACTGAACAAGTCCTGGGTGTCTTAAGATGTGTTCTAAAAATCTATCTCTTCTTCTTGTCAAATTTAGCCAATACCAATACAGTTGGTCCATTATTGGACATTATAAATTTTCCACCTAACTCATTCCTGGTTGCCAGCATTTCGGCAAATACAGTAGAGACAATACGCGACACTGAGAGAGATATCGAGGGACAGCTATTGGAGCTCTCTCTAGCGAGTAGACCTGAGAACTACTGATTCTGTCATAAGAGCACGTGTATTTGTGTGTGAAGTTTTTGGTGTTATTTATACGTTTTCAGTGAGTTGACATAATTAAATAGTAGCATGTGTCATTCCTTGATATATCCTCTCAACATGAGGGGAAAGGTATGTGCTGTGTTTGGCTGCAGTAACTATGAAGTAGAGAAGAATGCGCTGTCTTTCTTTCACTACCCTCGTGACAAGAAAATGTAAGTAATATTGTGTTTGCATATATTTTCTTCCAGTGACAGAGATTTTTATAGTACTTCATAATCTTCTGACCTGCTCGACCCATATTTTAACTGCCTTAAAATATAATAAGCATATTTTATTGTGTAGTGCAGCAGTTAACCTTCAATACCGATGTGTTGTTGTAGGTGTGATCTGTGGGTTTTAAAATGTCACAGAAGTGATTTGGAAAAGGTGTACGAGAAAGAAGGGATGTTACACTTATATAAGAATTATAAGATCTGTTCAGATCATTTCCAGGCCAGCGCCTTTAAAAATCCTTGACTATACAGCCAAGGGTTTGTTACATTTTTACTCTAATTGTACGTAAATATTCCTCAAAGCATCAGTATCGACAACATTTTCATACTTTTCTTTCTTTTATCCCTCTTCTCAGATTAAAACCAGGATTTTATAGATTTTCTTTCTGTTAGTAGGCATCGTGTTAGGAGGAAAATTGTCCAGCTTTTAAATGTTAATTCATTGCATCGTGTGTAAGGAATGCACTAGCCTTGCGTCTTGGGTGGTGTGCTAAGTCCCAACTGACGAGCCTAACTTAGCACACGAGGGCGAAACGCAGGCAACCAAGAATGAGTTAGCTGGAAAAATTTATAATGTCCAATAACGGACCATTATATTGGTATTGTAAGGAATGTGCTGATATTTTTATTGACAAGTGTCTTAATGTGATGATACAATGTTTCTTAAATGAGAAAAAAGACAAATGTAACCGTAAAAGTTCAGGCAGGAATGCTAAAGCAAAAAAAGTAATGCATAAATGAAAGATCAACCCATTTCACAGCAGTCCACTTCACATCTTGTTTATATGTCTAATTTCAGTCTTTAAATAATAACCTTTTAAATAATACTTCATTCATTTATCCAGAATTGCTTTAGCAACTCTGAAGTTAATATCTCAATAATACTTTCTTTCTAGACGTAATTTATTTATCCATTTTCGTATATGCATTTCCATTGATATTTGAATTTAGCGCGACTTTTCAGGTCAAGTCACTAGAAGCGTCACCGTCGAATTGTCTCCCATTTTATCAAGGCTAAATCCGTAAGTGTCGCATATTGTCTCTACTGTATTTGATTTCGTCCCAGTGTGCTAAGTTGGTAAATAGCACACCTACCAAGACACATGGTTAGTGCATACCGTGGAGGCCAATCACTCAGTCAGTCAGTCAGTCAGTCACGTAGTTATTTCATTCCTTCCCCATTTCTGAGGAAGGTGGGCCACCAGCTGAACAAAGCAGCTCTTAGGCCGAGAGAAAAAAGTGAATCGCGTTAGGGGAAATGGAAGGAGAGTATGTGTAGTACATACATAGCAGGAGGAGGTAGGAGAGTTTCTGGCGCAGAGGCAACCGCAACACCACAGAGCGGCCCACAGGATGATCCCGCACCACACCCGCCATAGTTGGCCCCCGCTAGCCTCCCGTTTATTGAAAATTTAAGAATGCAGACATATATATATAAAGATCATGTATGCCTCAAAGCATTTATCAAAGAATGTAAAACTGAGACATTATAATGCAGTAGTCAGACCATCAGTCCTCTATGCAGCAGAATGCCTATCCCTAACTAAAAAAACCCCACTGAGAGCCCTGGAAGTGCAAGAACGGAAATTCCTGAGAAGAATAATAGGGCCAAGGATCCTACCAGATGGAAGGCGATGGTACAAACCCAACAATGAGCTCTACCAGCATCAAGAAAACCTCACAGATGCCATCAGAAGAAAACGTCTGACTTTCTATGGACACCTATACAGAATGGATCCTAATAGATTATCCCATAAGATCTTCAAGGTTGCTAACAAAGGCAAAGCTACTGGATTCCCCTGGACCAAACAAGTGGACAAAGATCTTGCAGAGCTTAATATTAATCAAGCCGCCATTACTGACAGAAATGCATACCGTTTAATGGTCAAAACTAAACCTTTCCTAACATCCCTTACATCAGCGGAGCCGGAAATTGGTCAGAGGAGCGCAGGAAAGAATTCAGCGAGAAAATGAAGGAATACTGGGCCAACAGGAAGGCTCAAGAGGCCACTAAGAACACAATCCAGTATGCTAAAAGGGGCAGACGAAGACAAAAACACAGCTAGAACACAAGCACCGTGGTCCACAGATGGCCTAAACGCAAAGAGAGAGAGAAAGATCATAGAAAGCAATACTGGAAGGTATGTACAGAGGAATAGAATACATAAGTAGGAGAATGTGGGCAAAAAAAAAAAAAAAAAAAAAAAAAAAAAAAAAAAAAAAAAATCATACAAAAGGAGGTAAGACACTGGATGAGAAAATATAACACAAGTATGTCCGTGCCAGACTCTTGTGGCACTTTGGAAAAGTAAAATAAATATATCTGTAAACACTGTTAACAATGGGAACTTAGAAAAGAAAACACTTGGCTTGATCCGAGTCTGAGTAGGTAGCACTAGCACTTGTAAGAACACAAAAATCGATAATACAATGATAACACTTATAAAGGAACGATTATATATGTGCCATAGTCCTGCACAATTGTCCATAAAGGATAGAACATAGCCAAGAAAGCAGAAATAGAACTACTAGACACACAAACACATAAGAAAATTCACTTCAGGACAAGATTAAGAGAAAAGGGGGTATGGAGCAATATATACAGTACTGAAGGAAGAGCAGAATGGTAGATAGCACTTGTGGTGCCTAAAGATCAGTAATATAGCAGAGGTAGGCTATAATAACCACTGCCAGGAGCAACCGAGTACCATAATTTTAAAGTAAGTAAAGGTTCAGAGAGGGCAGTGGTGATGTGGGGAGGGGGAAATAAATATGACGTGGGGGGAGTATGAACACGTTGGTGGATGGCAGTAGCTAGGGGGAATAAGGTGAGTGCTTCAGTGATAAGATGGTTATGATTTTGGAGACCTTTAGTAAGATAATTAAAACGGAGGTTGTGAATATGAGAAAGGATAGAAGAGAAGGAGTAAAGCGGTTGAAACTGGGCGGAGGGGGTAGCATAGGGAAGGTGATAAGCAATGCATATAGCGTGGTGGTCTAACTTGAACAAACGTGTGTATTGTATGGAGTCAGCGGTCATCCAAGTAAATGAAGCGTAAGTAACGACAGGGCGAATAAAGGTTTGGTAAACGGGAAGGATCTGGGAAAGCTGGAGTCCCCACATATTCCCAGTAAGAATACGGAGAACTCGGAAGCGGTGAAGAGCTTTTTTATAGACAGAGTTAAGGTGATGGAGCCATTTAAGATTATTTTGAAAAGTTATTCCTAGGTATTTGAGGAGATTAGTTTTGGTTAGTGGGAGATTGTATATCGTTAGAGGGACATGGTGGTGGGGATGACAGAGGTGGGATTTACGGCAGAAAACAATGAATTGAGTTTTAGTAGGATTGACAGTGCTGTGCCAGAAGTTAAGCCAGGTAACAAGGGTATCGAGATATATCTGGAGTTTTCGAGTGAGTGTAAGGGCAAGAATAGCCAGGTCATCTGCGTATTGATATAATCAGAGTGGGGAAGCAGGGTGGGAGATATTGTAGGTGAAGAGGATATATAGGAGGGGGGGAGTGGGGAACCCTGAGCAAGTTCTGCGGTCAGACGGAAGGGATAAGAAAGGGAACCATGGGTAACGATTTGGGCTGTTCGACGGCAGAGAAAGTTACTTAAGAAACGAATAAGAGTGAGTGGGATTGGTAGGTGATGGAGTTTGAACAGGAGGCCTGAATGCCAGACAGAGTCAAAAGCCCTGTCGACATCCAGACACACTAAGGCAACGGTCCGACGGGGATGGAGGTAAGAGTGTAGTCAAGCAGAGATGTGAAATAAATTATTTTGGATGGCATGGTGGGAGCGAAAACCTACTTGGGATTTGGGAAGGAGACCTAAGGAGCTGAGATAAGAAGTTATACGCTTACTAAGAATGCCTTCGAGGATTTTACTGAGGACAGGTAAGAGAGAAATAGGTCGATAGGCGTGAAGGTCGGAGGGCAGTTTGTTGGGTTTTAAAAAGAGAAGAATGTTGGCTTTACCCCAATGATTGGGGTAAAAACCGGTGTATAACATGAAGGTGTAGAGGAGGGTTATTTGGTCAATGAAGAGGGGAGGGGCTTCTTTAATGTGATGTTACGTGATGTGATCATGACCAGGGGCAGTATTTTTCTTGTGTTTAATCGAGTGATTTCCTGTGGGGTAATGGGGGCGTTTAAGGGATGGGTGTAATCAATGGGAGGTAGATGTTGGTAAGAGGGTTGTATTTCAGGAAGGAGAGGGTTGGCCAGGTTATTAATAGTGGGTTCATGGGGGTGAATGTGGTCAGGAGCGGAGGAGGGAGAAAAGACTAGTCGCTAGTGGTCAGCAAATAAGTCAGCTTTGTTCTTGTCAGAGAGCGGTTGGGCTGGGGGTTGGGGAAAGGGATATGTAGGAAGAGGTTTGTTAGTCTTGGTAAGATGGCGGAAAGTGGTCCAAAATTTTTGAGGGTCGCGAACGTCAGCTAGCTCAGTACATTTATCAGTCCAAAGTTTTCTCTTAATAGCCTTAATATAAGAACTTGCATGACGTCGTAAGGTCCGACGATGTTGCTGTAATGTTGTAGGGTCGCGGGTATGAATACATGAGTAATAAAGGTCGTGAGCTAGCTGTAAGAGACGCAAAGCTTTGGGGAGAATAGGGGGTTTGGAGGGGTGGTAAGAGTGACGGGGAATGTGGAGATGGTCAGCGGTAGTGATGGCATATTCGAGAACAGTAATGAAAGGGAGTAAGTTAGACAGTGAGGTGAGAGGTGGAAGGTTTTGAAGGTGATTAATGATTGTAAGACGATAGATGTGCCAGTCGGTGTGGGAAAAGCGTCGGGTGTGTGGGGGTTGAGGAGGAGGTTGACGTGAATGAGGTAAAATACCAGGGAGGGTGACAAGAGTGGGGGCATGGTCACTACTAATAGAAATGAGTTGTTGGATGGTAACAGAGGTAGACAAGGAAGGGGAGAGAAGAAGGACATCAGGAGTTGTGTTATTTGTGGGAAGGGTATGGAAAGGGAACGGGAAGTGCATACCCCGAATGTGAGCACAAACATTTAGAAATTCAGCGTTTTGAGGAGGAGTGTAGGAATTAATATTAATATCAGCGAGGATGATGTAGTCATTGAATTTAGTGTCGATGGATTTAATAAACTCAACGGGAACAGGATTGAGAGTGGGTAGATAAAGTGTGGCGATTGTTAAAGCTTTATGAGAGGTAAGAACTTTGAGAATAAGATATTCGTGGAAACGATTGACAGAAGGTGGGAAAGTATGTTGAACAACTGGAAGGTCTTTTCGGACACCAATAGCGACATGCCTCTGCCATTAGTGGGGCAGTCCACGCGGTAAAGAGTGAAAGAAGAGAACTGTGGATTTTGCCTATGGGTCAAAAAGGTTTCATTCAGTAAGAAAACATCTGGGGTATAGAGGGAAAGGGAAGTGTCAAACAGCAGTCGGTTGGACCTCAGGGAGTGAATGTTAGCATAATAAATTTTCATTACACTAACTTAGAAACGGGGACACATTCAAGGGAAAGAATGCAAAATGCATTCCCTGAATAAGAGACATCGACATGAGTATGAAGTACCAACTGAGCCACCAATTGAACTTGGGAGAGGAGATGGGGATGGTGGAAAGGAAGAACGTTCTATAATATCATCGTAATGAGACAAATTATATTCTCAGAACTAGGGGTAGGGAGGGAGGAGAAGGAAGCAGGGGAATCAACATGTATATCATCAAATTTAGCCAATTGATCTCCTTTCACCAATTCAATTCAGTACCTTTTCATTCGTGATTTGATCTATCCATCTCACCTTCAGCATTCTTTTGTAACACCACATTTCAAAAGCTTCTAATCTCTTTCTTTCTGAGCTAGTTATCGTCCATGTTTCACTTCAATGCAATGCCACACTCCAGAGGAGTCTTCAGAAACATCTTTCTAATTCCTATATCAATGTTTGGAGTGAACAAATTTCTTTTCTTAAGAAAGCTCTTCCTTGCTTGTTCTATTCTACATTTTATGTTCTCCTTACTTCCGCCATCATTAGTTATTTTATTACCCAAGTAACAATATTCATCTACTTCCTTTACCGGTATTGAACATAAATCTGAATGTTTCTATAACAAACAAACAAAAAAAAAAAAAACAACTTCGTCTTCAGCTAACTTTCATCTACATGGGAAGGAAGAAAGACCATCAGTAGTTCAAGACCTTCAGTGTGTATTCAATTCAAGTGATCCAGGAAACTGGCCAAAAGTTGTAGACAAACATTTTAGAATTCGGTTACATAAGAAAGACTATGGGCAGACTGTTGGCTAAGAACATGTTATTTCCCACAGTCAAAGAAGTTAGATGTTGTTTTAGTATATACTACTGCTTTTGTTGGCTTCCAGTCTTCCAAATGATCAGAAAGGTAAAGTGTAATTGGCTTATATACTCAGAAGATAAAGATTCTGTATATTGCTTTTGCTGCAAATTGTTTAACTCCAGTTGAGCCTCTCTCAGGGGAAGTGGATATAGAGACTGGCAAGGACTCTCGAAGGTTCTCTCTAACCATGAACTTTCTCACAACAGATGTACAAGTACCGGGCGAATTAGCCGTGCGCGTTGAGGCGCGCGGCTGTGAGCTTGCATCCGGGAGATAGTAGGTTCGAATCCCACTATCGGCAGCTCTGAAGATGGTTTTCCGTGGTTTCCTATTTTCACACCAGGCAAATGCTGGGGCTGTACCTTAATTAAGGCCACAGCCGCTTCCTTCCAACTCCTAGGCCTTTCCTATCCCATCATCGCCATAAGACCTATCTGTGTCGGAGGGACGTAAAGCCCCTAGCAAAAAAAAAAAGATGTACAAGTGGAAAGAGCTCTCAAAGAATAGAAATCCCAACATTAATGACCAGATAGCACAAGATCAAACTGAAAAGGTGGAGGTTAGTTTTAGAGGAATTGTTTTATATCATTTTGTTTCTGGCGGGAAGGAATCTTCCTTTGAGGGGTGATCAAGAAGATTTGGGACATCCAGGTAGTGGGAACTTTCTTGTACTAGTTGAATTGATGTATTAATGAATATGTTTAGCAATCAGCAAAACCTGGAAGGCTGGCTATGGTACGCATCTTACTGTAGTGCAGTAGATGCATACCGAGGTTAATAAAATATGTTAAGAATTTATATGTATATTTGGTATGGTGTTGTTCATAACATTACTAGAAAGGTTCTTTCTGAATTACTGCTTCAGATCATCATCATCATCATCATCATCATCATCTTGAGCAGTTTCCAACCACAGGCTGAGTCTGCTTGGAACATAAGCCTCTCGCACTGTCGTCCATTTCCCTCCTCTTGCCTTGACGCTCTTCTTTACACCTTTCAGCCATCTGCCCCTTGGTCTTCCTCTAGGTCTCCTTCCCTTCAACTCCAACTAACATCTTTCTTAGTATCCTCTCTTCTCCCATTCTCTTAACATGTTCATACCACTGCAGCCTTGATTTTTATATCTTTTCCTGCAGGGGTGCCTCATTTACCATTTCCCGAACTCTCTCATTTCTTACTCTGTCCATTCCAGTTAAACCTACTCAACATCTCTGCAACTTCATTTCCACTGCTTGTATTATACTTTTATCCCTCTCCTTCATCACCATGTTTTTGATCCATATGTCAAAATTGACACAAAATAAGTGTTGTAGATAATTCCTTTACATCTCTGTGGTACATCCCTGTTTCATATCAATCCTCCCACACTCTTAAAGAATCCATTTGCACACCTTTCTCTTTCATTGATTTCCATGCTATTTCCTCCATTTTCTTCAATTACACTTCCCAGGTAATTAAAGCTTTCAGCTCTTGTCAACTGCTCCCCTCCTAATATCAAACCATTATACGCTCGGATCTTGTTTCTTGTCGTTACCAGCACTTCACTAATTTGTGCTGAGAACTTCATTCCATAAGATGACACAACTTCATCCCATACATGTAGCTGTTCTGCAATTCACTCTCACTGTTTCCCCATATTAGTAGCAAACAACACTGCTTTCATTATTCTCTCCCCAATGGTCTGTGCTACCTTCTATGTTATATCATCCATCACCACTATAAATAGTAAAGGTGAGAGGACACTTCCTTGCTTTATACCATTTGTTAACTTAAACCATTCAGTTCTTTGGGTTTTGACTTAAATACAGCTTTCATTTCCATCATACATATTTTTCATACTTGCCGATGACCTTCGATGTTAGTCCCCTTTAAACAACAAGCAGCAACAACAACAACAACAACAACAAATATCTGCTCATTTACTGCTTTTACTCTCATAGCTTCCCAGATCTTGTTCCTGTGGACACTATCATATGCCTTCTCTATGTCCATAAAGGCCATCACCAAATCTTCCCCATACTCAAGAGTGTTGTTCTTGAAGCTGCCTCACTGTGAATATGAGATAAATAGTTGACCTTCCTTCTCTGAATTCTTTACCCACTGCCTTTCTTATTCGCTTTTCCAGTACTTTTTCATATATCTTGGCACAGTGACACATCAGGGTTATACCATGATAGTTCTGACATTTTCTTCTGTCTCCTTTCCTAAACATGAGTACTATTACACCCTTCTTCCAATCTTCTGGTACCTTTTCCTCATTCCACATGACCCGCATCATCCTGTATAGCCACTGTGTACGCACTTCCCCTGCAGCTCTTATCTCCACACTTAACTCATCTGCTCCTAGTGCTTTTCCCAGTTTCATCCTCTTCACAGCTTCCTACACTTCTGTCCAGGTTAACTCCTCCATTTTCTCTTCACACCTGCCATCAGTTTCCTCAATATGATCTTCTTCACTTAATCCAATCACATTTGGGAGGTCCTCAAAGTATTCCTTCCAGATTTAATTTCCTCCTTTTTCTCCACTAGACTACCATTTTTATCCTCTATTCTGTCCACTTCACTCTGCTTACTCTTCCTTTTATTTCTCACCATTCCATACAATATTTTCCGATTGCCTTTGCTACCTTCCTCCATCATCTGTGCCCACTTCTCCATCCACTTCCTCATCTCCTCCGTAACCACCTTTTGTTTTAGCTTCCATCCTTTTGTTTGTATAGTCTTCTCATGTCTCTGGTGTTCTTTGTTGGAACCACACCTGAAAGGTCTTGTTTTTCTTCCCTACTGCTTCTTTCGCTCTGTCATTCCACCATGGTGTCTCCTTCTATTTCTTTCTTCCACAGGTCCTTCCACATGTTGTTTCCGCAGCTTTTAACAATGTACTTCTGAATCTTTCCCATTCCTCCTTTCCTGTCCTTGGTTCATCTGTTGGTAATTTCTTCCTTACTAGTTCTTGACCAAGCTCGATAGCTGCAGTCGCTTAAGTGCGGCCAGTATCCAGTAATCGGGAGATAGTGGGTTCGAGCCCCACTGTCGGCAACCCTGAAGATGGTTTTCCGTGGTTTGCCATTTTCACACCAGGCAAATGCTGGGGCTGTACCTTAATTAAGGCCACGGCCACTTCCTTCCACTTCCTAGGCCTCTCCTATCCCATCGTCGCCATAAGACTTATCTGTGTCAGTGCGACGTAAAGCAAAAAAATAAGTTCTTGATACTCTTTCTTGGTTTCCTTCTCTTTCAGTTTCCTTACTTTTATTTTCCCTTCGTGGTCTTCTGTATTTTTTCTTTCTTCCTGTATTCGGAGATTCATTACTAACAGCTAGTGGTCACTTTCTAAGGTCACTGATGGTATTACCTTCACATCTGTGATGTTCCTCTTCATCTCAGAGTTGAAGAGCATATAGTCCACAACTGATTTCAGTGACCAATCCCTGCTATACAATGTTATCTTGTGGTTCTCCTTCTTAAATCATGAGTTTCCTACCATCAACCCAATCCTCTTGCAAAACTCCATCAATTTCTTCCCTTCGTCATTCCTCTTTCCCCAACCTTCTGGCCTCAGCACATTCTTGTAGTCCCTCCTGTCCATACTTATGTGAGCATTTAAATCTTCCATGACTATAATGTGTTGGCCATTTAGCTGTTTCTGCAAGTGATCCTCAAAATCGTCCTTCTCTTGCTGAGTGCAGCCTACCTGAGGAGCATACACCTGAAGTGCGTCCAAGCTCTTTCCTTTTACAAATATTTTTATTTTCATCATTTGGTCACTTATTCCTTTAACTTCCACTTTCAGTCTTTTTCTCACTACTACTCCCACTCCACTATCCCTTCCTTCTTCCTTTCCACTCCAGTACAGCCAGAAACCATTCCTCAGTTCTTTATTACTTTCTCCTCTCCATCTTGTCTCTGCCAAACCTAGTATATCTATTTTTCTCTCCTCCATCACATCCACAATTTTCTCCACTTTGTTTGTTAATGTTGTAATGTTCAATGTTCCAAATCGTAGTCCGTTGTCTTGCCAAGGTAGTCTTCTGATATATCTGCCCAACTTAATGTTTCTTTCCTTAAAAGCAACTTTTAATCCATCACCAGCTTGCCGGGCCTGTTGTGATTTTACCATATTATGATACAGCTTCAGATATTAATTGAAATTGGGATACCTTTTGTAGATTGTCATGGACAATCATTTGATAATGGAAGCATAGTGGAACAGAAGCTAGTATCCTTCAAGAAAACGAAAGAGCTCGTTATACCAGGTGGTTCACTTGCCTTCTGCAGTTTACTATTATGCACATCCAGCTGCATTTACCACAATTCTGAAAAACATTGGTCCCTTTCCCTAAACCATGGTAATATAACAAGGTGCGGTTACAGGCTAAAAATCAGCAGTTGTCAAGGAGTGGCACATGTTCCAAGAGCGGTGGTAAGTCATCTCGGAGAAACCGTAGATAGCGTTCTCCCATCAGAGGTCCCTCAAAGAAATGGAGACCAATGAGGTGATCACACACGATGCCACACCATATATTCATGCCCCACTGTAGCTGAAAAGTTCCTTGTCGTACCCAATGGGGATTATCCACACTCCAGTAACACATATATCAATTAACGGTTCCATTGTTGTGGAACCGCACTTCGTCCGTAAATAACATGGTCGCTAAAAAGGCCGGATCAGTGTTCGCACGTTGTGGGGTCAATTGACAGAATGCCACCCATGCTTCGAAATCATGACTATGGAACTCCAGGTGTAAGTGCAGATGGTACAGATTAAACCTCTAGGTATGCAATATCCGCATAACAGATACCTGGCTAATATTCATCTCCTGTGCAATGGCCCGTGTGCTAGTGTGAGTGTTATGCTGGACAGCGTCCAATACAACCTCTTCATTGTGAGCAGACGTCACGGGATGATCTCAAACAGGCCGTGTTCTTCCCAGGGACACAGTAGCCCACAGACATCTTTCTACACTCCGAAATATCATGCCTGTCTGTTGTCGTCTATCCAGATAGCATTCTTTATACAGGCACTATGCCTGGTATGTATTCTGTCTAGTTTCTCCATAGATGAGTAACATATCCACATACTCGTCACTGGAATACATCAAGAGTCAGTGAATAATCTTTGTGTTATGTTGTGTTATGTTATGACTTGCCTCGAAGGAGGGGAGTTAGCGCATCTACATACCTACATGTTATCACATGTTGTTATCGTTCCAATAGGGCACACTTTGCCCTATCTGTGGTCTGTGAAGTGTGGAACATGTATGATATAGCTAATTGGTTGCCTGTGTCCTTGCCACAGACCATCATCTCCTCATCCTCGTCCAACCCTATGCCATGATACATACAGCCCATTACAGGGCTAAATAAACAAGTCAGTCTGTGGAAGTTAACAAGTATGCAGCCCTACCACATCCCAGGCAATTGGTGGCGAAATAAAAAAAAATACATGTCTCGGATTCGAACTTTTGCGCACCACGCCCCGCCCTGTGAGGCTTGACATGCAGCGAGCAGTTTCCAGCGTATACAATACCTGCTTCTGGTCTGTGTGTGCACCTCCTGTTGTAAGGTACAGGCTCTTTGTATCTGTGCTCATTTTATGGGTTCATTTGAGGTACCCATAATGAATTAATAGTGGCACTCATGATATCTGCTGTCTTTTAGCCTGTAAGCACACATCTTACTGTATTAACCCTGTTTAGGGAAAGGGACCGATGTACAGTATTTCAGAATTGTAATAAAAACGGCGGTATGCATAAAACTAAATTGCAAAAG
Organism: Anabrus simplex; assembly: GCF_040414725.1. NCBI lineage: Eukaryota > Metazoa > Arthropoda > Insecta > Orthoptera > Tettigoniidae > Anabrus > Anabrus simplex. Next base: position 182,511,581 of record NC_090265.1, read on the forward strand.
GCTGGTGAACCACCCGTTAGACCTTGCTGCACTCATAGTATGAACTTGGTTGTCAATGATTCAGTTAAATCTTCAGTAATTGCACTGCATTTCTTTGGTTTAGCACAATGATTGTTCACTTTATTTTCTGCATCTGTGAAGTGCTGAGAAATGCTGACTACTCATCTACATTTGACAAGGCATTTGATAGGGTAGATCATGGAAGACTACTGGCAAAAATGAGTGCAACTGGACTAGAAAAAAGAGTGACTGAATAGGTGGCTATATTTCTAGAAAATAGAACTCAGAGAATTAGAGTAGGCAAAGCTTTATCTGAGCCTGTAATAATTAAGAAGGGAATTCCTCAAGGCAGTATTATTGGACCTTTATGTTTTCTTATATATATTAATGATATGTGTAAAGAAGTGGAATCAGAGATAAGGCTGTTTGCAGATGATGTTATTTTGTACAGAGTAATAAATAACAAGATTGTGAGCGGCTGCAGGGTGACCTCGATAGTGTTGTGAGATGGTCGGTGGGCAATGGTATGATGATAAATGGGGTTACAAGTCAGGTTGTGAGTTTCAGAAATAGGAAAAGTCCTCTCACTTTTAATTACTGCATTGATGGGGTTAAAGTTCCTTTTGGGGATCATTGTAAGTACCTAGGTGTTAATATAAGAAAAAAACATTCATTGGAATAATCACACAAATATGATTGTTAATAAAGGGTACAGATCTCTGCACATGGTCATGAGGGTATTTAGGGGTTGTAGTAAGGATGTAAAGGAGAGGGCATATAAGTCCCTGGTAAGACCCCAACCAGAGTATGGTTCCAGTGTATGGGACCCTCACCAGGATTACTTGATTCAAGAACTAGAAAAAATCCAAAGAAAAGCAGCTTGATTTGTTCTGGGTGATTTCCGACAAAAGAGTAGCGTTACAAAAATGTTGCAAAGTTTGGGCTGGGAAGACTTGGGAGAAAGGAGACGAGCTGCTCGATTAAGTGGTATGTACCAATATAAGGGTCCGTTATTGGACATTATAAATTTTCCAGCTAACTCATTTTTGGTTGCCTGCATTTCGCCCTCATGTGCTAAGTTGGGCTCATCAGTTGGTACTTAGCACACCTACCAGGACGCAAGGCTAGTGCACACCGTGGAGGCCACTGCATAGGCTACTTGAAGCCACCAGCAGTGACTATGTCTCACTTCCAAAAATTGATGCCTGCCTGGCCATCAGATGATATAGATGCTGATTCCCATAGAGAACATGAAATATTTGTCCTGAATGATTGGTATTATAAATTGGTATTAGTATTGGTATTGGTATTATAAATTTACTCATTTATGTTCCCTATGGGAATCAACATCTATATCATCTGATGGCCAGGCAGGCATCAATTTTTGGAAGTGAGACATAGTCACTGCTGGTGGCTTCAAGTAGCCTATGCAGTGACCTCCACGGTATGCACTAGCCTTGCGTCTTGGTAGGTGTGCTAAGTACCAACTGATGAGCCCAACTTAGCACACGAGGGCGAAACGCAGGCAACCAAGAATGAGTTAGCTGGAAAATTTATAATGTCCAATAACGGACCCTTATATTGGTATTATAAATTTATTCATTCAGGACAAATATTTCATGTTCCCTATGGGAGTCAACATCTATATCATAAGTGGTGTGTTCCGAGCTGTCAGTGGAGAGATGCTGTGGGAGGACATCAGTAGACGAATAAATTTGAGTGGTGTCTTTAAAAGTAGGAAAGATCACAATGTGAAGATAAAGTTGGAATTCAAGAGGACAAATTGGGGCAAATATTCGTTTATAGAAAGGGGAGTTATGGATTGGAATAACTTACCAAGGGAAATGTTCAATAATTTTTCAATTTCTTTGCGATCATTTAAGAAAAGGCTAGGAAAACAACAGATAGGGAATCTGCCACCTGGGCGACTGCCCTAAATGCAGATCAGTAGTGACTGATTTTTTATTATTATTTTTTTATTTGAACTGTGTGAAACCAGAGTGGAAGCTAGGATTGAAAGTGTTAAAGCTGTTAGATGCAAAACATGCTTTAGAAAAGTTGAAAAAATTCCTGAAGGAGACTCCATGTGTTTCAGTGAGTCAGGCAGTCTTCTAAAAGAGATCACAACATTCAAGTTTTCTTTGTGCCTTGTGATCTGGTATAATAGCCATTATATCAGTACATAAGTTCAACAGAAAGGCATGCAGTTGGATCAACAGCAAAACGGTCAAATGAAACAATGGGTGTTATTGAGGAATTTCGGATCAGTGGTCTTGAAAAACCTTAAGAGGAAGCAGAAGAATTGATTACATCTTTGGGGACTGTTACTGAATATAAGGATTCCAGATCTGTAATTGTGAAAAAGCAATTTTCTAATGAAAGTAGGGATGAGCCCATCTTGGCAGAAGAAACTTATCAATTTGAGGGGACGGTCGCGCTGCAGGGGCGCAAGGAAATTTTATGCGGGCCTGCCTGCAAAAATTAAAATTCGGGCTCCTTCAAATAAAATATAAAACCTATGAATAAAACAAAATTACATGGCGCAACAGCCCCGAAGGGTCATGGCCTACCAAGCGTTCGCAAACCTATGGATAACTAATACAAATTCAATCACAGCAGGAAGAAGTAATACAATATATTGTCAATTTATGTAAACAAAGGGATTATTCATTATTATAAGATTTCAAGGGTCTTATAACTGCATGCGAGCTTATAGTTTATGCCGTCCTGGTCGGAATATCCAAATATTGTCATCAACTCATCAATAACATCACAGGGAAATTAACATTACCATCTCCATTCCCTGACAGGATTACAGGACGTGTGTGCGTGGGACGATTGGTCTCTGATAAGCCTTAAAAATAATAAGAACTCATGCTCCGCATGTGTGAATGAGTCATACACCCAAACGCTTTTACGTAGGAAATGCATAGATTAGTATATTGCATTACGCGCCAACGCGATTACGCGAAGCGCAATGCTAGTGTTTATTTGACTAACCTAATTTATTACGGCATAAATTAAAATCCACCATGTTTTATTTATATATTTGCAAGGAATCTGCGGAGGGCCTTAAAGGCCCGGGCCCGCCTGCATTGCAGGCCCTGCAGGTCCTAATGTTACGCACCCTGTCCCGCTGGGTTTCCGTGACTGTTGCGCGACGGAAGTCTGACAGTGAGAAATGAAAGACACGTTAGCAGGGGCGAATGCTGGTCATGAAAGTCAGGCTTACTCTTCCATTCGTGAAAGTTGGTGGGGTGGGACATTCATAGTTCTGAATGAATAAAATTTATAAACCCAATAATCGCTAAATCACATGAACATTTTAATCATCGGTTACATGAACATGCATTCAAACTGGTTAGTCACACCTTCAAGAATGGCCAAAAGAATAATAACTATCAGACACATTTTATAATTATTAACAAATCATGACAAGCCAGTAAACGTCAAACTATGTACACAGAAAAATTGCAACTATTTATTAGATCATCCTACTTGAAAACAAACGCTACTCTGCGGCTTCTCTTTACAATATACAATAATAAACACAAACTTCACTGATAATGAAATGAACCTATTAGATAAAGGTTCAAAATTTAATTGGCCTAACTCTCAAAAAGTAGAAGACGTAATCAATGTAGTAGCAGAAGTTGAATCAAACTTGAATAAATTAACACCAGATATACAAAACGACATCAGATTTGAAGTTAAAAAGAAGCTCCCGGCTTTCGTAAGGGAAATAAACAAAAGTTCTAATCCCACTCTCATAACAGAAATAATGACACTAAAAACAAAACTAAACAAAAATAATGTAGTTGTTACCAAAGCAGACAAAGGTGAAACCACAGTCCTCTTAAATAAAAATGACTATATTGAAGAAACAGAAGAATTCTTTTCAGACAAAACCTACACTGTCGTAAACCAGGATCCCATAAATAAGATTCAACAGAATCTAAAAATTATCCTCAAGAATTCTACTTTTTTATTTAATGAACAAGAACACCAAAAAATGATAAATATGAATCCAAAGTTACCAACAGCTAGGGCATTGCCCAAATTACATAAACCCAACGTACCCATACATCCTATAATAAACAGTAGAAATAGTCCCACGTATAAAACATCCAAATTTATACACTATTTTCTCAAAAGACATTACAAATTTAACAACGAATTGACAATCAAAAATTCAATAGAATTTTGTAATAAACTAGGAAAATTCAATTTACAACCACAACATAAAATGGTTTCATTCGACGTAACCAACATGTATCCACATATACCGGTTAAAGAAACCATCAATATCATCAAACACAATCTCCTTACATACAGTAAATTAAGTAGATGTGAAATAGATGAATTCGTAAACCTACTGAAATTTGTATTAAACAATAATTACTTCACATTTAATAAAAAGATTTACCATCAAACATGCCTAGCAATGGGAGATCCCACGTCGGGCATACTGGCAGACATATATATGGATCATTTGGAGCAAAACAAAATAAACACAAAAATAAATGGACTTTGCCTTTGGATCAGGTATGTAGATGACACCTTTGTCATAATAGATAGCCAAAAAAATGATAGTGAAAAAATCTTAAGTTTCTTAAATAATATTGACCCACGAATTGACTTCACGAAAGAAGATGAAACTAACAACTCAATAAACTTCCTGGATATTAATGTAACACGAATAAGAGATAGATTTGAATTTCAAATATTTAGAAAACCATCATACGCTCCTCTAACGATAAAAAATGATTCTCTTCACCCAAAATCACATAAACAGATGGCTTTTTACAGTTTAGTTTATAGAACTTTTAAAATCCCCCTTTCAGAGAGTAACTTAAAAAAGGAACTCAATTTTATAAAAGATCTGGCCTCAATTAATGGATATAAAATAAATATAGTCAATCGGATCATCAATAAAGTAAAACAAAAGTTAGTAACTAATCTTACTCCCGAAAAAACTAAGCAGTCCAAATTCGCAACATTTACATTCACCAATCCAGCCATTTTTCAAATAACTAATCCTATCAAAAAACGAGATGTGAATGTAGCATTCAAAACACAAAATACTAACAGAAACATTTTTTTCAACCACAATAGTATACATTCCAACAAGAACCCTTATCTTAAGTTCTGGCATCTATAGATTAACATGTGTAGAATGTAAATGTTCATATGTTGGCCAAACTGGCTGTAACTTTCTCACAAGATACTTAGAACACGTTAATGCTACAAAGCACAACAAACATTCTGCGATGAGTGCTCACATGAGAGAGTCAGGCCACCAATTTACAACCATAGAGAAAGACCTAAAAATTATAAAGAAGATAGGAAAAGGTAAACTAATGACAGAATTAGAAAATATTTATATCCACTTAGACCAGTATTTCAATAAGGAAAAACAATTTAAATGACGAAACTGAAATAAAAAATCCGTTACACGAACAATTACCGAAACTCTTAAAGACGCTTAATCTAGAAAAAAGTAATTTTGCCAAAGTTTTCATTCCCAAAACAACTAATAATCATCCAACATTAAAGAACCCAACCCCTCCCTGCGCTCCTACTAGACATTCCCCTTCCAAAACCACACCCACAAACATTTCTCCTCCTACCCCTACTCCCTCCCCTCAACCCCCACCACCTCACTCTTACAACACAAGGAGTAGACACAGAACTGACAGTCACCACATAACCTCGGACAACACCAAACCGACAAAAGCAATTGGAGGGGTAAGTGAAGTTTCTAGAAGCACACTCTTAACTAGCAACAAAAATTCCGATTACTTACAAGATTCCTTTTCTTGTTACAGACATTCAACAAGATAAACCAAGCAGCAGCTTTCAATACAAACGTTGATGAAATGGCGTATGGCTTTTAGTGCCGGGAGTGTCCGAGGACATGTGCGGCTCGCCAGGTGCAGGTCTTTTGATTTGACTCCCGTAGGCGACCTGCGCGTCGTGATGAGAATGAAAATGATGATGAAGACGACACATACTCCCAGTCCCCGTGCCGGCGAAATTAACCAATGATGGTTAAAATTCCCGACCCTGCCGGGAATCGAACCCGGGACCCCTGTGACCAAAGGCCAGCACGCTAACCATTTAGCCATGGAGCCAGACACAAACGTTGATTTACGTCCCTTTCAATCATCCTTATCAAATCCATTAGTTCAACGAACGGTCCTCGACATCTATAAGAACATATCTTTTCAACAGCATTCGCCGAGGTCACATGACAACAAGCATTTAAATTTCTTGAAGACCAACATTTATCCTGTTATAAGTTCAATCATCAAATTGACGATAAATTTGAATCTTTATAGACTCTTATCCATAGGGGATAAATAACTTTTTTACCAGATCTCATTGCCAAGAAAATCCTCAAATTTAGCTGCTAAGATTGATTTTCACGTCTTTCTAGGATTTTGGACATAATATATATATTATTTATTTTATATTTTAGTACTCTCTCTTCCATAATTTTAATGTATCTTCCTATTAAGCACATGTAATTAAGCCATGTATACAAAGATTTTATATTTTATGATTTTTCTAATAGAATAAGTTTTAAGTTTGTCAAAAATGTTCTAATAGTTCTTAAGTCTTTATTTACGTAAATAACAATTATTTGAGATTCAGATTTGGCTGATGATGCTCTGTAAGGGAGCGAAACATGTCCCATATATAACTTTTTAACTAATGAAGTTATTTTAAATGTAACAACATTATAATGTATTGAACAGGTGGATTCATAATAAAACTTTATTATTATATATCAACAGATTTCAATACGGATTAAAACATGAGATTAGTCACTTGCAATTCTCTTTACAAAACCATCAATAACTGCATCACAGTAAGAGGACTGTAATCTAATTTTTGTAAGCAATCCTTTTTCAATCGACAACATAGCTAATGATGATAGCCTCTCCTGACCTTGAGTCGATCTGCAATATGTATTAATGTGCCTCAGTGTTGAAAAAGGACGTTCTGCAGAGGATGTAGTAGCAGGAATTGTTGCTACAAGTTTGATGAGCTTGAAAATTTCTGGCATACCCATGTACAATTTATTAGTATGCATAAACTGCATTAAGTCTGAAACACTTTTCTCTTTAAAATCAGAAGATGAATACATCACACTTAATTCGGTTTTTAAGCAAACAATGTCAAAAAATGAACCATAGGTCTTTTCTAGGGCAGTAACATCACTGTCTGGAAACCTATTTCTGTGCTTCTCAAACAAATCACAATCCAACAGCGAGAAGAACACAAATTTCTTTATGCATTTAATACGCACTCCTATTTGGACAAGTACATTGTCAATAATTTAATTGAATAGACGTTTGTATTTTGATGTTTCTGGTTCATCACTAATTCTTCAATTTTTAGGGCACGGCTGTCCTCCATAAACATCAATTTCAGTATCAACATGCCCATACAAACTATCAAAATCTTTGTCTCTCATAGACTGGATATTTAAAAAGAGCTCCTCAACCTTCTTGCCACAGTACTGAATATCCAGACTTTTTGTTTGTAAAATATTGAACACTGTATCGGAGAATGAAAAAAATCTTGGAGAACACTGCCAGCAGAAATCTAGTGTTGAACTTAAGTAAGAAGAACAAAAATCCTTGTGCTTTCAATGTAGTGTCTTCATTCCAGTCGTCTGAAGTATCTTGTACATGTTGAAAGAATTTCACCAGCGTATCATAATATTCCTTCACAGTAATAATAAGATGTGAAGCAAAATTCCATCTCTTTGGTGCTACTCTTGGCAACTTCTTCTGAACAAACTCTCGAAGAGCAGCTGTTCTCTTTGTAGACTTTGAAACAAAAAGCAGCAAGTCCTGACATTGTTTGGAAGAAAATTGTACATTCTTTGATTTTTGAAGCAGACTGCTGTAGTGTTAAATTCAATACGTGGCTATAACAATGCACAAATGTCGCATATGGATACTGGTCTTGAAGTAGTTTATTAAGCCCATTCACATGACCGGCTAAGACAGCAGCACCGTCATATGTTTGAGCCACAATCTTTTCCTCACAACTGAACTCTTTTAAAATAGGACGAACATGATTTAACAAGGCTCCAGCAGTGCGATCTTTACTAACGTCAGCAAAACCAAGAAACCTCTCTTGAATTTCACCACTTTCATCTACAAAACGGAGTAAAGTAGAGAGTTGTGACTTATTAATAATATCGGACGTTTCGTCCAACATTATTGCCACAAAAGTTGCTTGTTTAAGCTCCTCCTTTATTCTCAAAATTACTGAACTTATTTCTGCTATTAAAATATTTTGGATTGCAGACGACGTCCCTCTAAAAATGGTGGAGTCTTTCAGATGAGCTGCCAGAAGAGGATCATATTCACTTGTAAATTGTAGAAGTTCTATGTAATTCCCTCTGTTTATGGAAGTTGCAGACTCGTCATGTCCGCGAAATGGTAGTTCCTGTTTTGCTAAAAAACACACTGCATCGATCAGTCGTTTAAGTATGTCATGATTTTTCTTTACCTTTTCATTATGAAGTTGGCCGCTGATGCGTTTCTGTTCATCCAGCTGGTGGTCGATCCTTGTATGCCCAAAGCTATTTAACTGCAAGAAACACTTCATATGGTTTGCAGATTTCTCATGTCTTGTAATGGACAGTGTCAAGGTGTTCAAATTGTCAAAGCCACTTTTACACCATACACCAGTATCAGCAGAAAATAGTAAACATGGCCAGCAAAACAGTCTATTCAGTTTCTTGGACCCTGTCAACCAGTGCATATTATTATATTGAGATACAGAGAATGAACGTACATATTCTCTATCTTTCTCCCTGTGCTGTGTCTTTAAATCTGACAGCGCCGGACAGGGCCTGCCATTCTTAATAATGTCTGTTTTCAAATCAAATCAAAATCAAAATCTCTTTATTTGCAAATGAGGTGTATACCTCGGTGGCAAATGGTACACTAAAATACATTAATGTCAAGCACTAAATTTTAAATTAACAGGAGACGAAGAAAAATTTCCTAGAATACAATATTATACAATTTACGCTAATAATTTTTTCTATTAAACACACACATCATCCTTAATAAATTTATATTGTTTACAAAATTCTACTTATAATATCTTACAAACATAGTCAACTCATATACAGTACGGTATGTGAAATTACTTCTAATAATACTATACAACTGGTATAAGATTAAAATTAACACTGAATTTATTTACATATTTATATTTTACCCATTTTGGAACCTAAGTAGCATAACGACCTGCTGCGTCTTGGATAGTCCTCCGAGAAAATGGATTTGATAACAAGCTGTTAATAATGCATGGTTCGGAACCCATTGCAGCACATCAAATCATTCAGAATAGATGATCAGAAACTTACAGTACACTACTCACTGACACAACACACTAGATCTATAGCTCTCAGACCAGAGCTTCCAACTACACATTACAAACGTGACAGCTTGCAATCGCCCTTGGAGAGAAGAAACCTGCGCGCGCATACATTTCTTGTTGTGTCGACAGCGCCGCTGAAGCTCCTAAAACACGAGCAAGCCTCGCTGGACTCGCTAAGATATATGCAACATGCGATTTGTATAATGCAGATCTATTACAGATACGGTACATATTGTAATTTTTTTAACTCGCCTGCTTTAGAAAAATATTGCGCTTGCGCAGCAAGCGTAGCATGCTCGGAGAAATTGCCCCTGCATGTTAGACAATTAATTCAAAACAATGTTTGCAAGAGGCCGATGACAAGAACAGTACGAATGACATCGTAGCAGGCAAGACGTTTCTTACGATACCAAACACGGTAATGTTTCGAAATGTTTGGTACTGTAATTTTCGAAATTTCCTTCGCCATGTAAATTCTGCCCTAACTGTAAATCTATCGCAATGGTATCGTTACGTTAGGCGTAACATTCTGTATTAAATGTTACACACATCATGGATCGGACTTTATATTCAGAAGCTGATATGAAGCAAATTAAGAAATCTCCCATTTTCGACCCCTGCATCACTTCACCCCTTTGTATCGTCAACGTTGTAATACCATCATCCCGAGCTTAGAGAGAACTTTCTGACGGTACCCGACATGAGGGTCTCCTCCTGTGGGTGGGGGCAGTAGAATAACACCCACGGTATCCCCTGCCTGCCGTAAGAGGCGACTAAAAGGGGCCTCAGGGGCTCTGAACTTTGGAGCGTGGGTTGGCGACCAAGGGCCCCTCAGCTGAGTCCTGGCATTGCTTCCACTTACTTGTGCCAGGCTCCTCACTTTCATCTATCCTATTCGACCTCCCTTGGCCAACTCTTGTTCTTTTCAGACCCCGACGGTATTACGTATGGAGGCCTAGGGAGTCTTTCATTATCATGCCCTTCGTGGCCCTTGTCTTCCTTTGGCCGAAGCCTTCATTTTTCGAAGTGTCGGGCCCCTTCCATTTTTTCTCTCTGATCAGTGTTATATAGAGGATGGTTGCATAGTTGTACTTCCTCTTAAAACAATAATCACCACCACCACCGACATGAGGGTCGACATTTATATTTAATAATAATAATAATAATAATAATAATAATAATAATAATAATAATAATAATAATAATAATGTTATTTGTTTTACGTCCCACTAACTACTCTTCTACGGTTTTCGGAGACGCCGAGGTGCCGGAATTTAGTCCCGCAGGAGTTCTTTTACGTGCCAGTAAATCTACCGACACGAGGCTGACGTATCTGAGCACCTTCAAATACCACCGGACTGAGCCAGGATCGAACCTTCCAAGTTGGGGTCAGAAGGCCAGCGCCTTAACCGTCTGAGCCACTCAGCCGGCCATTTATATTTAGATGGTCAAATAGCTTACATACATACATTATCATTATAGACCGTTATGCCTTTCAGCGTTCAGTCTGCAAGCCTCTGTGAATTTCCTAGACGTCGCCACAATTCTCTATTTTTAACTAGTGCTGTGGCCTCATTTACTTCTATACCTCTTATCTTGAAATCGTTAGAAACTCAGAATAACCATCGTCGTCTTGGTCTCTCTCTACTTCTCTTTTCGGACCATTTTGCTTTACAACTGTAACGCGCCAATTACTCTATCTTAAGCCATCTTATCCACCTTCTTATGTACGGAGTTATTCAAATCATTTGACTAAAAATCTTCACTTTTTTAAAGCCACCCCCACCCAAACGTATTAATTGGGTCCAATCGCGAGCAATATTTTCTCTCATGTCCCATATTTCCAAATCGGTACGTCGGATTTATATTTCTTATATCAATAAAATACCAGTTTCCATTTCTTGATGAATGCAGTATTTTTGTATCCGTCTCTTGGCACAGGCCAGAGGTTTTCCGTCGAACTCAGCGAGGGATCCCACCTCTGCCGCTTCAAGGGCAGTGCCCTGGAGCGTGAGACTTTGGGTCGCGGATACAATTGGGAAGGAGGACCAATACCTCACCCAGGCGGCCTTGTTGGAGGACGGGAAGATGGGGAGAGATAGACATGGAAGAGGGAAGGAAGCGGCCGTGGCCTCAAGTTAGGTACCATCCCTGCATTTGCCTGGAGGAGAAGTGGGGAAACCACGGTAAACCACTTCGAGGACATCTGAGGGGGGAATCGCACCCCCCCCCCCCGTCACTACTCAGTTGACCTCCCGAGGCTGAGTGGACCCCATTCCAGCCCTCGTACTACTTTTCAAATTTCGTGGCAGTGCCGGAAATCGAACCCGGGCCTCTGGAGGTGGCAGCTAATCACACTAATCATTACACCACTGAGGCGAACATTATTATTATTATTATTATTATTATTATTATTATTATTATTATTATTATTAAAATAGCAAACTTTTGATATGTACCTAGCATTCACGAATCACTCCTGTGTTCCTGGAATCCTAATTTTGAAACATGTAGTGTTAAAATTATTCTTCACTTGTTAATAGATAATCTTTATTATCCGCTCCTGGAATGATTCTCTTGTGTATGTGGAGTAAAAGAAAAAAATCAGATGTTAGACATGAGTTGTTAAAGAAAACACCAGCTCGCTAAGGGCAAAAAATGTTTTTTCCTGTCTCACCTGCTCTTCTTTAAAGAAGTTGTTAAATATATATACCATATACTGTAATTACCTGCGACTATTCTCTTCAAAATATTTCACAAAATAAAATTGTAGGCAGCATATATAGATGGAGTCAGTTGTCCAGTAGACAAAGACTTGACTATAAACTCATAAATACACTCACTCCGTTGCCTGAGGTGCATGTCGTTAAGGAACACGCGATGCGGACGAGGCCCACGCATCTGATCTCTTCTGAAGATCTGTAACATACAGATGACAACATCGAGAAATGTTTTTACGTTAAACAAAGAGCACAGTAAAAAGTTGATACAAACGAGCCATTTGTCAGTAGTCGAGTTTTAATTGGAAATGAGTGATGACCTAGTGACATTGTTGTTGAATCCATTTTTCAAAAGAAAAGGTAGTTCATGGTACAAAAAAGGTCATAAATTATTGTACAGATAATTATGAGAGAATATTTAAAATCAGTGGGTGGGGACATCATAACATCATAATACAGAAGACAAAAATTACCTTATACTAGGACTTCTGCAAGTTTCTACGAGGCCAGTAATGCTTTTTTTTTTTTTTTTTTCTGGTTGCTTTATATCTCACGGACACAGATAGGTCTTATGGCGACGATGGGACAGAAAAGGTCTAGGAGTGGGAAGGAAGCGGTCGTGGCCTTAATTAAGGTTCAGCCCCAGCATTTTCCTGGTGTGAAAATGGGAAACCACGGAAAACCATATTCAGGGCTGCCGACAGTGGAGTTCGAACCTACTATCTCCCGAATTGGTCAGTAATGAACTTTGAGGCTCTTCTTCCTCTTCTTCTTCTTTATAATTTATTGGTGCTCATCTGACATGATTTAACTTACAATTGTCCAGCTCTATGCCCAAATGGTTAGCGTGCTGGCCTTCGGCCCAAGGGATCCCGGGTTCGATTCCCGGCCGGGTCCGATGTCTCGGGACTGGGTGTGTGTGTGTGTCATCTTATTATAATTCATCATGGACAGGCACGCAAGTCGCCTATAAAGCGTCTACTCGAAAGACCTGCACCAGGCCTCCGCAGAGGCCACACGCTATTGTTTTTATAACTTACAATTATTAGATACAATTTCTCCTGGAAGGGTGGAGTGTGACAGTGGGACCACCCTTAGGGTGGGGGCGGTAGAATAATATGCACAGTGTCCCCTGCCTGTCGTAAAAGGCGACTAAAAGGGGCCCCAAGTGCTCTTAACTTCGGAACGTGGCTTGGCGACCACGGGCCTTAGCTGAGTCCTGGCATTGCTTTCACTTACTTGTGCTAGTCTTCTCACTTTCATCTATCCTATCCTATCCTATCCTATCCTATCCTATCCTATCCTATCCTATCCTATCCTATCCTATCCTATCCTTCCTTGGTCAACTTTTGTTGTTTTCCGGCCCCGACACTATTAGATTCCGATGTCTAGGGAGTCTTTCGTTAACACGCCCTTCGTGGCCTTTGTCTTCCTTTGGCCGATACTGTAATTTTTTCTTTCGTATCTCGTATCGCTTTCTTTCAAAACTAGGTTTCTTCCGACCACAATGCTGTTAGGTTTGCCAGTCATGTGGAGTGTTGGTAGATTTACTGGCACGTTAAAGAACTCTCACGGGACAATATTCCTGCACCCTGGGACGTAAACCGGTAACATTATTATTATTATTATTATTATTATTATTATTATTATTATTATTATTATTATTATTATTATTATTATTATTATTATTATTATTATTATTATAATATATAATTCACAGTTTTATAATTGGGTTTATGAGCTTCTTCGGTACAATGTACATGGAAGAAGTACTATTTGGTACATACGCACATATGCTTCATACATATCGGTATATACTTAACGTTGCTGACAAATAGACTTGACAGATATTTATGAGATATTTACTATATACAAACGGCCAAAATTATTAGTGGACGATTTTCATTAGTCCTCTGTGTATGGTGAATGGTTCATGCCAATAAACTTTCTTACTATATGGCAAGTGGCCAGAATTGCTGCTTTTTGTAATTCTCTGTAGGCCTAAGTGAGAGGGTCGAGATTAAGGGCTTCAATGCTCCTGTGTAGTGTCTTTGGTATAATACCATTACATCCAATCACTACTGGAAGTATGGTAACATTGTTGAGTTTCCACATGGTTTTTATCTCTGTGGCCAGATCTGTGTATTTTGAAATCTTCTCTGTATGTGTTGATTGAAGATTGTGAGTATTAGGGCATGCTATGTCAATTATGAAGCAGATTTTCTTGTTTTTATCTACAAAAGTTATATCTGGTCTATTGCAGGTAATAGTTTTATCAGTGATTATACTTCTATCCCAGTAAATTTTGTAATTTTCACTTTCCAAGACTGATTGGGGTTTGAACTTCCAATATACTGTGGTACAATGGATTAGGTTACTTTGTCGGGCTAATTTCTGGTGAATGATTTTTGCAATTTGGTCATGTCTATACTTGTAGTCTGTGTTTGCCATTAATTGACAACCTGAGGTTATGTGCTGGATGGTTTCTGGAGATGTATTACATCGTCGGCACAGATCTGAATATTATTATTATTATTATTATTATTATTATTATTATTATTATTATTATTATTATTATTATTATTATTATTATTATTATTATTAACTGAAATGAAAACCTACAACCTGTTTTCCAGTCTTTGACCGGGTCAGGGATGTAATGAATGAACCATAGGCTGTTAGTACGATGGGGTCGCCACTCCCAAAGTGATACATTAATGACTGATAGATGCTATGAAATGATAATGGAGAGTGTTGCTGGAATGAAAGATCATCATCATCATCATCATCATCATCATCATCATCATCTGTTTACCCTCCAGGTTCGGTTTTTCCCTCGAACTTAGCGAGGGATCCCGCCTCTACCGCCTCAAGGGCAGTGTCCTGGAGCTTCAGACTCTTGGTCGGGAGATACAACTGGGGAGTATGACCAGTACCTCGCCCAGGCGGCCTCACCTGCTATGCTGAACAGGGGCCTTGTGGAGGGATGGGAAGATTGGAAGGGATAGGCAAGGAAGAGGGAAGGAAGCGGCCGTGGCCTTAAGTTAGGTACCATCCCGGCATTTGCCTGGAGGAGAAGTGGGAAACCACGGAAAACCACTTCCAGGATGGCTGAGGAGGGAATCGAACCCACCTCTACTCAGTTGACCTCCCGAGGCTGAGTGGACCCCGTATGAAAAAGACTCCCTAGGTCAGCGATGGCGAACCTATGACACGCGTGCCACTAGATGACACGCGAATACGACTTCCGTGGAACGTCAGACAACATACTAATATATATATATATATATATGCCGCCTCTGTGGTGTAGTGGTTAGCGTGATTAGCTGCCACCCCCGGAGGTCCGGGTTCGATTCCCGGCTCTGCCACGAAATTTGGAAAGTGGTCCGAGGGCTGGAACGGGGTCCACTCAGCCTCGGGAGGTCAACTGAGTAGAGGTGGGTTCGATTCTCACCTCAGCCATCCTCGAAGTGGTTTTCCGTGGTTTCCCACTTCTCCTCCAGGCGAATGCCGGGATGGTACCTAACTTAAGGCCACGGCCGCTTCCTTCCCTCTTCCTTGCCTATCCCTTCCAATCTTCCCATCCCTCCACAAGGCCCCTGTTCAGCATAGCAGGTGAGGCCGCCTGGGCGAGGTACTGGTCATACTCCCCAGTTGTATCCCCCGACCAAGAGTCTGAAGCTCCAGGACACTGCCCTTGAGGCGGTAGAGGTGGGATCCCTCGCTAAGTCCGAGGGAAAAACCGAACCTGGAGGGTAAACAGATGATGATGATGATATATATATATTTGTTTTTAACATATGATAACTAGGTCGATAATCTAGCAACATCGCATATTTTAACATTACGCTTTAATAAAGAAGTATGTCTTAAGTAATTCTATGGACTTTTTTTTTTTTTTTTTTTTTTTACAGATTCTATTAGGTTCAACTAAAAATATACCTTATTCTTAAAACCTACGTGTTTTTAAAATGCAATTTTCAGTGACGTTTGCAAAATAAAACCATGAAACATTCAGTCGAACTGATGTATATGTAATGCAATCTAATATCTAAATTTTAAAGGAAAATAACCAATGGCACACCAGACAGTGAAAAGAAATAAACAAGACTTTAATTGGCAAGCTCCGACTCGTTGGCTGAATGGTCAGTGTACTGGTCTTCTGGTCAGAGGGTCCCGGGTTCGATTCCCGCCCGGGTCGGGAATTTTAACCTCCATTGGTTAATTCCAGTGGCCCGGGGGCTGGGTTTCTGTGCTGTCTCCAACATCCCTGCAACTCACACATAACACTATCCTCCACCACAATAACACGCAGTTACCTACACATGGCAAATGCCGCCCAGCCTCATCGGAGTGTCAGCCTTACAAGGGCTGCACTCGGCTAGAGATAGCCACACAAAATTATTATTATTGACAAGCTAGTCGGTAAAGGCCCTCCCAAGTTGACAGTGCCCTGGGGGTCATCCCTTTTAGTCACTTCTTACGCGATCCTGGCTCAGTCCGGTGGTACTTGAAGATGTTCAAATACGGTAGCCCCGTGTTGGTAAATTTACTGACACGTTCAAGAACTCCCGCGGGACAATACTCCGACACCCTGACATCTCCGAAATCCGTAAAAGTAGTTAGTGGGACGTAAACCAATAACATTATTATTATTATTATCATCATCATCATTATCATCTGTTTACCCTTCAGGTTCGGCGTTTTCCCTCGGACTCGGCGAGGGATCCCACCTCTACCGCCTCAAGGGCAGTGTCCTGGAGCTTCAGACTCTTGGTCGGGGGATACAACTGGGGAGTATGACCAGTACCTCGCCCAGGCGGCCTCACCTGCTATGCTGAACAGGGGCCTTGTGGGGGGATGGGAAGATTGGAAGGGATAGGCAAGGAAGAGGGAAGGAAGCGGCCGTGGCCTTAAGTTAGGTACCATCCCGGCATTCGCCTGGAGGAGAAGTGGGAAACCACGGAAAACCACTTCCAGGATGGCTGAGGTGGGAATCGAACCCACCTCTACTCAGTTGACCTCTCGAGGCTGAGTGGACCCCGTTCCAGCCCTCATACCACTTTTCAAATTTCGTGGCAGAGCCGGGAATCGAACCCGGGCCTCCGGGGGTGGCAGCTAATCACACTAACCACTACACCACAGAGGCGGACATTATTATTATTATTATTATTATTATTATTATTATTATTATTATTATTATTATTATTATTATTATTGTACCGGGCGGTACACCTCTACACCGTTTATTTAAAAGTTGCGCCAGTTGAAACTCCTCTTCTGGAGGAAGGTTGAACTTTATCTATTCTATTAATTCTCTACTTTCTCAGAAGATGTCACCACGTGGAAAATTTTGAGTTTTTGAACTGTGTCACTTTTGATGTGTTTTTGTTTCGCTTGAAGTAAGAAGTGTGAACTTTCTCTTCTAGAGGACACTACTGAAGATCAACAATAGCGCACCCTAGTGCGGAGTCAAAGAACTATTTTGTTGGAGAAATCTTTATTTCAAAAGTTTGTTTCTTGTTAAATTTCTTTCTGTTATTGTTTAAGTTGGCTGTATACCCCTCTTTTTCCCCTTGTTTTAGATTTATCCAATCCCGAATTTCTTTTAGTAATTTCTGACCAATCAGATGTATCTTCCCCCAACTTGAATCGATTGCGGGGTCCTATCCAATAAAAACATTGTGGGCGGGTGTTTTCATTCCCCTAACGCCTAGAAACTTCCGCGAGAGTATATAAACTGCTGATTTTGGGGTCTCCGGGCCACTTCTGTTCCATCTTTCAGTGTATTAAGTACATAGCAGGAGGCGGGAAGCGCCTCTTTCTTCTTCAGCCGTTCAACACCAGGTAATGGCCTATTAATAACTTCTTTTCTTGCTAGGTTGGCAGTTTAACACTCGCGGCGGGTTCGAAGCATTTCCATCATGTAACCTTTTCCTAAAATGTAATTACTCTTTTCATCTTTTTCTTGTAAAGCTACATATTGGGATAGAGAGTGCTAACCCTCTCGAGCTCCCACTCACATTTGTTTTGAGGTGAACTTATTTTTTTCAAACTATTCTTCGTTTATGTAATGTAAAGTGTTCTTCTCTAAGTCACCTCTGTAGTATGGGATTAGCCCTTGCGTTAGCGGCCCAGAGCCAGATTAGGTTTTAAAAACAAAGTGTATTAGGAGTGCAAGATCGCCTCCTCTCAAATTGTTATTTTAGAGGTCATGTAATCAACCTTCTTTTCATGTAATAGACCTCCGTAGGTTGGGTATTTTACCCCTGTGAATACGTCCTTAGAAGGACAGCTTGAAGGTAGAGTTTGGTGTGGCCTTGTGATAGGCTTACAATTTTGAGAGCGGATCGCTCTTTGAAATTTGTTTCTGTATGCCTCGTGCAGGCTTTATGTGTAATGTTTGGAGCCAGTGCTCCTGGGCATGAATGGGGTTTTCTGCCCCTTGGCTAAAATTTTTTTGGAGTAAGGCGGGGCTGATGGCCCAAGAGTTATGAAGTAAGGGCACTGAGCCCGAATCCAGTAATATTGTACCTACATTTTTGCTACTCTGTACCTGTTATGATTGTTATCTCTTGTTTTTGAAAAGAAAATATAACCTAGTTAAATTTTAAATTAATTTTACATTGCACGTTAAATTCGTAGCTTGAAACCCATTCACACCCGCACCTTCTTTCACCTCTACCTACCACGGATATCTCCGTAACAATTATTATTATTATTATTATTATATCCGATGAGGCCTGCTAAGGACCACGTGCCAATTTCAATTCACTTCTTCATACTTTGTTTTCTCTTTCGTTCCTTCCAATATTCTTTCATCCTTTCACTGTGCTGTTTCTTTCTGTCCTCGGACCACTTCGCACTAGGCTTCTTGTTCAATCTTCCTTGGAATCCTTCCGTACTTACTACCCTCTTTCTAAAAATCTCCCGACCGAGCTCGATAGCTGCAGTCGCTTAAGTGCGGCCAGTATCCAGTATTCGGGAGAAAGTAGGTTCGAATCCCACTGTCGGCAGCCCTGAAGATGGTTTTCCGTGGTTTCCCATTTTCACACCAGGCAAATGCTGGGGCTGTACCTTAATTAAGGCCACGGCCGCTTCCTTCCGACTCCTAGCCCTTTCCTGTCCCATCATCGCCATAAGACCTATCTGTGTCCGTGCGACTTAAAGCGAATAGCAAAAAAAAAAAAAATCTCTGTCCATAGTTTCTTCTCTATTATATTATTTCTTTCTAAATCTTTCTTTACTTCTTGAATGCAGCTAGTTGTTGCCTTTTAGTCCCAAAGGTACTTGAAAATCCTTTTTGTTAATCTGGAATAATCCATTCTGTAAATATGTCCTAAAAATTGCAATCTCCTTTTTCTTATGGTTTCTGTTATGTTTTCTATGTTCCTGTATATTTCATCATTAGATCTTAGTTTCCATACTTCCGTTGTTTTCACAGGGCCTAAGATTTTTCTCATGATTCTCCTTTCTAGTACCTCAAGTGTATGTAATCTCTAGTTTAGTACCAGGCATTCCGGTTTCACCACTGCAGTGTAGTGCCTTATTTTAAGATTTTTAGGAAGACACTTTTTATTATAAAAATTATTTGTGATACCATATGCTCTTTCCATCTTGTGTTCCCTTTCTTCTACTGCTATTTGTCTAAACCATTTTCTTGAATTATTTCTCCCGGATATTTGAATTTCGTTACTTTTCCCACTTAACCAATATCTGTTGCCAAAAATTTTGGAGCATTCTTGATGTTTGTGATAAATTTTGTTTTTTCTATGGAGATTCTCAAACCTGCCTTGTTGGCTATTTCTCCCAAGAAATTGCACTTGTTACGTTTTCTGACAATATAGCAAAATCGTCTGCAAATGCTAGGCAATTTATTTCAATGCCTTTGTTTTTTCTCCGCAAAGTTACCGGCAAAATGTTATGTTCTTTAAGCTTTACACTCCAAATTCTTACAGTTCTCACTAGACCATGCCGGGCTGAGTGGCTCAGACGATTGAGGCGCTGGTCTTCTGACCCCAACTTGGCAGGTTTGATCCTGGCTCAGTCCGGTGGTATTTGAAGGTGCTCAAATACGTCAGCCTCGTGTCGGTAGATTTACTGGCACGTAAAAGAACTTCTGCGGGACCAAAATCCGGCACATCGTGTCCCCGAAAACCGTAAAGGAGTAGTTAGTGGGACGTAAAGCCAATACCATTATAATTATTATTAGAAAATGTATCGAATCCTCCTTACGTTAGCAGCTTGTTTTGTAACGTGCTTAGTTTGTAAGAATGTATATGTGATTTGTCTAATTTGTAACACTTCAAAAAGTAAAATGTAAATATAATTAAAAATTAAACTACAAATTAAATTCATACAGTCAGTAACAGTTTTGTTCGTAAAGCTGGAATGTGAATTAAATTTGGCTGTTTTGTGGAATAAATATATATATTTTTACACATTTCTTGTTGGGACCTGATGAAGAATGACGTCTATTTTTTAAGATATGAACTCAAATATTACATATCACCTTCAGAAAATACATGAACAATATCAGAAAGTACAAAACTGAACTTTACTTACAACGTTTCTGTTTGTACACCTGCAAGTTAGTTCCACTTCTCAGCATCAAGCTGCCCTGTTATACCTCAGCGCTACCTGTAGCTTATTTGTTTACACTCAAATGAAACTTGGTGGGAGATGGTGAAGATAAGAGAGCTCTCAGACGACCCGGAGAAAATGATTGTCCAGCTTGTTCTTAAGGGAAAATCATTAAGGGAAATAAGTACATTGGGACCGATGACCTAGATGTTCGGTCCCTTTAAACAACAAACATCATCATCATCGAAATACGTACGATTGTTGGTCAAAAGCATTCTACAATCCAGTATATCGTCAATAAATTCCAATATGGGGATGCATGGTAGAATTTGAGGCGAAAACCAAAAAAGAGAGAAAATTAAGTGACAGGGATGAAAGGTACATTTTGCATCAAATTAGACGTGATCCTAAGTTAAATGTACCAAAACTGCGTACGCTTTTAAAACACAATATGCAAAAGAAACTTTCTATCCAGACTACGTCGTGTTTCGTGGAGAAACGGCTTCCGTGATCGAGTTCAACGCAAGAAGCCTTCCATTAGTGCAAAAGCAGATTAAAGCGATTGACAGTCAATCAATCAATCAATCAATCAATCAATCAATCAATCAATCAATCAATACTGATCTGCATTTAGGGCAGTCGCCCAGGTGGCAGATTCCCTATCTGTTGTTTTCCTAGCCTTTTCCTAAATGATTTCAAAGAAATTGGAAATTTATTGAACATCTCTCTTGGTGAGTTATTCCAATTCCTAACTCCCCTTCCTATAAATGAATATTTGCCCCAGTTTGTCCTCTTGAATTCCAACTTTATCTTCATATTGTGATCTTTCCTACTTTTATAAACGCCACTCAAACTTATTCGTCTACTAATGTCATTCCACGCCATCTCTCCGCTGACAGCTCGGAACATACCACTTAGTCGAGCAGCTCGTCTTCTTTCTCCCAGTTCTTCCCAGCCCAAACTTTGCAACATTTTTGTAACGCTACTCTTTTGTTGGAAATCACCCAGGACAAATCGAGCTGCTTTTCTTTGGATTTTTTCAGTTCTTGAATCAGGTAATCCTGGTGAGGGTCCTATGTACTGGAACCATACTCTAGTTGGGGTCTTACCAGAGACATTTGCCCTCTCCTTTACATTCTTACTACAACCCCTAAACACCTTCATAACTATGTGCAGAGATCTGTTCCCTTTATTTACAATCCCATTTATGTGATTACCCCAATGAAGATCTTTCCTTATATTAACACCTAGATACCTACAATGTTGCCTGCTGTCATTTCTTGATGGATACGGTACTTTTGCATCCATCTCTTGGCACAGGCCAGAGTAAAGTGTAGCTTCCACCGAAGTCCCAGTCAACATCCATGGCTGTGACAATATGGAAGTTGCTGGGGTATGGGTGGTGCTGAGTAATGACATTCAGAGCATGACTAGTGCATCTGAGTGTTATTAAAGGTGCTGCTCATAGGGTCAGTCGTGCTGCAATAGTACTTTCTGACCCAGTGAGGAAAGCAATGGCAAACTACCTCACTCCTCATCTTGCCTAGTACGCCTCATTTTGGCGCTGCCATTGGTTTTTGGGGTTTCCTTATAACCGCATAACCTTTGGTGGTGCTATTTGAGGATCCAACCAGCCTCTGGGCTGGTGACCTAACAGACAGACAGACCTACATTTGCGAAAGAGCACGCTTCAAAAGGTAAGACTTTTGGGATCGAGTCATAGGGTCCGATGAGAGAAAAATATATTTATTTTAGTTCCGGATGGAAGCTGCAAAGTTTGTAAAAAGCCTAACACAGACTATCGTAAAGAAAATACTGTTTCAACAGTGAAACATTGAGGTGGTTCCATTCTGTTATGGGCCTGTATGTCTTCCCAATGAGTGGAAAATCTACACTTCGTTGTGACAAAACTACGTGTAAGCATATATTGGCGAAAAACTTGAAAAATAGTACCCAGAAAATTCACGGTAATTACATGTTTCAACATGATAATAATCCTAAACATGCTTCGGAACTTGTAAAAACTTGTCTGATTTCGAACGTTCCCCATCAACTAAAATATCCTCCTCAGTCAGCGGATTTAAATTCAATTGAACATTTATGGCCGATTTTGAAAGGTAGTTGCAGAAACTGCAAAAGTACATCCATACCGGAGCTCCGAAGAGTCATTGCAGAACAATGTTGAGGAACACCAGTCCACAGCTATGCAAGAAAATAGTCTCTTCTATGCAAACACGATGCGAGGAAGTTGTTAATATGTTACAAGGTAATAATATTGTGGAAGTGTTGATTGTTTCTTGGAATAATTCCTAGAATGAAGTGTACGAATAGAAAAGTTGTAAAGAAAGTTCAGTTTTGTGTTTTCCGAGACTATTCATATATCTTCTGAAGGTGATATGTAAAATTTGACTTCACGTGTTAAGAATAGACGTTATATTTTTGCATGTTCGTACCAAAAATGTGCAAACAGAACCTTATATTCACATTCCAGATGTACGAATAAAACTGTTACTGACTGTATCTCAATCAATAAATTCAAATCAGACTGCCATATACAGGGTTATTCACTTAAGATGTTACACGGACATAACGTCTAAACCATTAAATACGTCGGTATTCTGTTTTCATATTCGTAAATGATACCCTGGGGCTTGTAAAATAATGTGCTACTTATTCCCATGGGGTGATTAATAACCGAGATATTGATACTAACACCATATTTTAAAATAGAACGGCACAAATACATACAACTTATCTAAACGTTCAATCGCGTACAAGTTCAAATATGCAAGTATTTTCAAAATCGGACAGTTACATTTTGAGATATCCATAAAAACCGCATTTGGGCTTTTGCATGCCCCATCAGACAGCGTGCCGTCAGCCAAGGACTTATTTGCACGCATGCTGTTTCCTGGCATTGATTCCAGCCCCAGAACGAATACCAGGCATGTACTGTAAACTATCGTTCACATAATGTGATGTAGCGGATCAAACCCTTTTTTTCATTTTCATTCCCCAACCCTGAAAGGGTGGGGCGGGCCACCTGGAGGGTAACGCCCTCTCTCTGGCCAAGAGGTGCAGGCGGGTTGGGAGATGTGATGAAAGAAGGAGGTGGGTAAAGGATGTGAAGAGTTAGGAGATGGGAGTGTGCCTATGCTAAGTATTGTGCATCGCTTTATTTATTTCATCTATGAAGTTACAAAAATACAAGACTGGGGCATGTTACAAACGATAATTTACTGGGTTTCAGGAATGTAGGAAAGCATGATGAGGTAGAAGGAAGATGCAAAGGCTGTGGGACAAAGGGGGGGTTTGTGTGAGGGGTAAGGTAATGGGCGAGGAGGTGAAGTAGACAAGAGAAGTTAGATAAAAAGACTTAACAATGATGCAATGATGAGAGGGGTTATAAAAGGTGAGAGGGAAATAAATGAAGGGCAAGGTTATGAGAAAAAGGAGGAGAAGTTAACAAGGGAAGTGAGAAGAAGGCGAAGGATGCCAAAAGAAGGAGGTGGGGAAAAGTAACGAGGTGCGGGTGGAAGGAGATAAGGATGAAAAGATGGATGAGGTGGTTGGAGGGGGGGGACGGCCGGGGTCTACTTCGAGGTGTGGGGGGACGAGATGAAGGTTGTGGAGGTGAGAGCGAGATGGTTCTATGCGATGATGACGGCCGTTGAGGTGGATCCCGATGGCGATGAGGCGTTCAACGTCTTCAGCAGTTGGTAGATGAAGTCGGACGAGATAGGTGGGTCCAGTGGAGTTATAGATCCCAAAGGCTCGGTGCACTGGTATCCCTGTCTGGCGGAGTTCCTGGACTGGGCTTCACACCGCAGGCGACGCAGCTAAAGGTGGTAGTGCTGGTAGAAGTCGGTGGGACCAATGGTGGATGTGTCAAGTTGCCAGGGGGATTTTGAGGGGAATATCCCTCGGCAAATGACTGAAGTGATGAGCGCTGAGGGTGTGTGGGGTCAGTGAAGGGAGGGAAGGGGAGAGGCAATGTTATGAGAGGGGAAGGATGAGATGTAATAGGAGTAGTGGCAGGGAGGGAAGAGGAGGTGTGAACTGGGGTGGTAATGGTGGCGGTAGTAGTGGTTAGAGCAGTGACAGAAGTAACAGGAGGGAAGGACAAAGGGGGCAGGGGTGACCAGTAGGAAGGTGGTGTGGTCGCAGCGGGCAGATCGATGGTTCCAGGCGGAGGGTCGTCGGTGTCCGGTAGTTCGGCCAAAAGAGACTCTGGAGTTGGTTCAACTGCACAGAGATCTTTGTGGATGCGTGCGCCATTCTTGATGATGGTAGAGACGTCAGCTGGTTGAGCCCCGTCGTCGACCAGCCGGCAGACACCACAGGCGCCGGCCGGACGAAGGGCAGTGAGGATATCGTGGTCTGAGAAGACAAGAGGAACGTTACGAGCAAAGCAGGTGTTAAGTTTGTGGGAAGGCCGACCTCCTGCCCGGTGTCGGCCTATGTGCTTTGTTGTCTCGACGGGGTGATAAGTAAAGGTGAGCAGTTACCCGGCCGAAGAAAAAGTATGCAGTGCGTTGAAGCAGAGGAGAGCAATGGCAGAGATGGTTGCGGTGTCGTTGTGCCTTCCTGCGATGTGATCGATCATACCCTGACTGGCGAACACACAACGGGGAAGGTAGATTAAAGTTTCTGTGTTTTGTTTTGTTTTGTTTTGTTTTGAAATCCATGTATAACAGGTTGTGTTCAGTTTGGCGTCTTTCCCCACGGATGGGAATGGGAAGGATTTGGAAAGGACGTCGGCCGTGGCCTATCTCAAAGGTACCAATCCGGTATTTGCCTGGTGTTGAATATGAGACACCATGAAAAACACTTTCAGGTCGGGTGAGGCAGGATTCGAGCCCGAATTTACGCTACTACGTTATTCATTTGCTTTTCTAGAACGAGCTCCTCGGGTTTCCCTTGTTATGTTTTTTCTCAATTCTCAAGTCAAAGTTATTATTTTATTCCTTTTAAGATCATCAACTCTCCCTGTCCTGTCATGAGTTAGCCTGTCATGCACACTTTGTAAACCCATCACATGTGTACGATATGCTTATATGCCTGGTATCCACTCTGTGGCTGGAATCACACCCGAAACTGCTTGCGCGTCAATATGTCCTTGCTCGACTGCACGCTGTCTGATGCGACATGCAAAACCTCACATGCTGTTCTTATTGATATCTCAAAAAGTAAATGACCGATTTTAAAAATACATATTGGGAAAATAAACAGAGGACCAGGAGAGGCATGAGAACGAAATACTCCCTAGACCTCACAAAATTACGTCAGGGAAAAAAATGAAATGGCGTATGGCTTTTAGTGCCGGGAGTGTCCAAGGACAAGTTCGGCTCGCCAGATGCAGGTCTTTTGATTTGACTCCCGTAGGCGACCTGCGCGTCATGATGAGGATGAAATGAAGATGAAGACGACATATACACCCAGCCCCCGTGCCAGCGAAATTAACCAATTAAGGTTAAAATTCCCGACCCTGCCTGGAAATCGAACCCGGGACCCCTGTGACTAAAGGCCAAGACGCTAACCATTTAGCCATGGAGCCGGACTGACGTCAGGGCAAAGAACGAGAATCGACCAACGGAGATTAGATAAGGAAAATGAAAACAAAGCGCTCGGTAGAAGTTCACCCCACCGCACAAAACTTGACCAGCAACGTAATATTTAACTTTACACATTCTCTAAACGCAAGAATATTCGTTAATTGCTGATAGCCGAGGAGATAATACTTGGATTCTATCACCGGCACAACATGTTCATCCTATTTCAAACAACAGGTTTGAAAGAAAGTCATCTGCGATGGCCAGTTTTTGTGCGGTTGAGTGTACGTGGAAATAAAACCTGACTCAGTCAACGTTCCGAAGTTGAGAGCCAGGGTTGGGGACTTGTGATGACTATACTGGAACTCTGCTACATCATCATGAGGGATGGTGAAGGTTATCACAACACTCCATCGCTTGCCGTCTGACACTGAAGGTTTAATTATTATTGCAGGGCCGTCGTCCATTAGCGTCACCCAGAGGTAAAGCAAGACACATGACATTCAGGTGAGAGGGAAAAAAGAACACAATGGAGAAGCTGTTGATAAATATTGATGGTAACGATGGGAGTTATCAGATAATAAATTCAATGGCATTGAATATAATAACCTAATTCATTGGATGATGGACAAAGGGAAGGTTCTGTTTTGACTGATTGAGCCTATTGAAAGCATACAAGTCGTTATTTTAGTGTTTTTGTGACAGGGTTTATAACGAGATCTCTCACACACTGAATCGTTAATAAGTCTGAAATAATAAATTGGAATTACGTATGTAAATTATGTCGCACAAAACGTTTTCTTGAGCTCGTGACACGCAGACTGACTATCAATGTCTTGGGCTGGATCGGGATAACATGCCTTCTTTTAGTATTTCGGTCGACAAAAGACACTAGAGTTGTCTACACGATTTTCTACTTTACTGAAGAATTTGAAGTTACGGTGTTGCCTTAAGCCAGCTATCTGCTGTAAAATGACGAGCTGTGCTAGGTTGATAATACTTAGAAGGCCAGTTCCAGAGAAAGGTCAACTCATTCCAGGCATGAAGTAGAAATTACGTAAGATAGAGATTGCAAATCAGTGGAGCTTAGTTTTGTGTAAATGAAGAAAAGTCACAATGGCTCTGAACAACCGATTATTGGGGTAATATGTGTAATAAATCCCGGTCTAGGAAGCCAAGAATAACGGCCGTGAGGATTCGTCGTGCTGACCACATTACACCTCGTAATCTGCTGGTCTTCGGGCTGAGCAGCGGTCGCTTGGTAGGCCATGGCCCTTCGGGGCTGCTGCTCCATGGGGTTTGGTTTGGTTTATGTAATAAATGTTTGATTTTTGTATTATTAAGACGCTGTTAAAGTGTTAACGCGCGTGCTCAGTTCACTTGAAAGAATGACGAGGTCGAAAAATTTGGAAAGGAGATTTCCTCTTCTGGAGGTGCACATGTCCCTGAGGTTCACTCGACCTGCAGCCCGCCTCGTGGCCATGAATGTTAAGGCGTCAAGTCTACATGGTCTGACACCATGGTTAGCCGGTTGGTCGAAAACAATTTCACCATCAGAATGTTGGCTGGCAGGGCAATGGAGGTGGTGGTGTACAATTTCTAATCACTAGATTGCGTGCCAAAAGTCTGGGTTCAGTTCCAAACTCTCTTACAGTGCTCGTATGGAGTGAGGGCATATGGCACTGTTGATGGTGATTCGTCCGCCGGATGGTAACGTAAAGCTTTGAGCAGACCACTTGGTCAGACCATCCCACATCCTGACGCTCAGGTCGCCTACAGGCGTCAAATAGAAAGACCTGCACCAGGCAAGCCGAACATGTCCTCGGACACTCCCGGTGCTAAAAGCCATACGATGAACAAATAAAATACAAGAAAAGACGAGAATGAAGTGAAGTTGCTGACCTAGAGAGCTCAGACTGTGTACTAGGATAGATAATCTCACACTAAAAGAGCTGCTTCAGTTGTACGCCGATACGGAACCCTTCTTTGTGGAAATCGTTCAGCGTACATCTCCGCAGCTGCAAGAGCATTCAGCCCTACTTCGCCGTAAATTGAAATCATGTCCAAATATTCCGTCAATGTAAATTGTGCCATGGCTAAGCGGTATGTGTTCGCTGCTACACATTAGTCATATTCGGGAAAGCACGGAAAATCACCTTCAGGGCTGCCGATGCTGGGATTCAAACTCACCATCTCCGGAATGCAATCTGAGAACTACGCGACCCTAACCGCACGACCAAATCACTCGGTAAGTAATTCAGTAATACTAGAGAAGAACAGACAGTCTTAGGTCACTGCAAGCACAGTGAAACTCTGATTAATGTCAGGCACCACAGCATTTGTTCTATCCTGGCCCAAGAGCTTGCAAGATTCCAGGCATGGCTGTCTTCTAAGAAGTTCATAGCATCTCCACTACCGGTAGTACTTGTCGAATAGACATCACCTTCTACGGAGGGAGAGAGAGAGAGAGAGAGAGAGAGAGAGAGAGAGAGAGAGAAAAGGAAGCGGGTATATAATCGACCCAACTATCAGATTCAAGACTGATGCGAGAGAGCAAAAAAATGACAAAGAAAGAAAAATAGATGCCATCTGTGTAACCCCTACTATCGTAATAGGTATCACTTCAGGAATTTGCAGTTGTGGGAGTTATGATCAGGAACGAGGACACGATTACTGCATCTTTCTTTGTCGACTACTGCAACAGACTCAGAATCAACAAGGATGTCGTCCACACCGTTGTCCTCACAGCATTGAAGGGATAAATCAAGACAATGAGATATCATCTACATTCGTCTTCACTCAATACGCCACAAATCACACATTTTTCTGTTTGATATTATTTTATAGGTATTGCACTTTCTCAATTCATAAGTACGCTTCGGTGGTATTTCATAACCACTGTACGCTATTCATTTATGAACTTGCTGTAGAATCCTGGATCCTCGCAGTCATCTGCAATTTCAAGTAGATTTTAGCCCGATGGCTGGTTGGATTCTCAACAGCTCCACCATTAGCTGTCTTAGATGGTTTAGGCATCACTGAAGAGACGTACTAGGGAAATGAGGAGTGAGGTAGTTTTCCGTTGCTTTCCTCGCTGAGCCAGAAGTTGCTGTTACATATCAATCTGCCAAGCCCACTGAAATGCATGAATCAAGCGACCTTTTGAGCAAAATTTTCATACTATTCATAGTAGGTGCTGGCTACATTAGGAATGGCTTACTAGCATCACTCATACCTCAATCATTTTCACATCGTTAAAGCCAAGGGTAAGACTGAGACAGATCAATGAAAGTAGTCTAACAAAATTGCAATAGGCCATACCAGAAGACATAATGTCCTGCAAACACTTAGATCTCACCAACAAAGCGATGACAATAATAATAAGAAGAGCAAGAACAAGAATAATAATAATCCTGAGGAAAGTCTTAGGCCCCACCAGGAAAAATGGTAAGTATAGAAGAAAAGGTCCGCCTATGTGGTGTAGTGGTTAGTGTGATTAGCTGCCACCCCCGGAGGCCCGGGTTCGATTCCCGGCTCTGCCACGAAATTTGAAAAGTGGTACGAGGGCTGAAACGGGGTCCACTCAGCCTTTGGAGGTCAACTGAGTAGAGGAGGGTTCGATTCCCACTTCAGCCATTCTGGAAGTGGTTTTCCGTGGATTCCCACTTTTCCTCCAACCACATGCCGGGATGGTACCTAACATAAAGCCACGGCCACTCCCTTCCCTCTTCCTTGTATATCCCTTCCAATTTTCCATTACCCCCCCGCAAGGACCCTGTTCATTATAGTAGGTGAGGCCGCCTGGGCGAGGTAATGGTCATCCTCCCCAGTTGTATCCCCAACCCAGAGTCTGAAGCTCCAGGACACTGCCCTTGAGGCGGTAGAGGTGGGATCCCTCGCTGAGTCTGAGGGAAAAACCGACCCTGGAGGGTAAAGCAGATAAAGAAGAAGACATAAGAAAAGAGAACCATGGGCTATATTCACATGTGGAATAGATAACGGACCCATTCTAGAAAGAAGGATTGCGTTCTATGGCCATCTGACACGAATGAGTTTAGGCAATCTTCTTTATGGATATGAAGACCGAATGAACCTGGTTCATTGAGGTGAAAAAAGGACTTGGGGATCATTAAGATCATTAAATGTAATGACAAATATTTAAACCTTAAAGAAAAATCGCAACATTCTTTAGGAGCAAGTATAAACAAAATAATGTAACAAAATGTGTCTACCATGCTCTGTAGCTGCAGTCACTTAAGTGGGGCCAGTATCGAGCCTTCGGGATATAGTGGGTTCAAACCCCACTGTCGGCAGCCCTGAAGATGGTTTTCCGTGGTTTCCCATTTTTACACCAGGCTGCACCTTGATTAAGGTCACGGCCGCTTCGTTCCCACTCGTAGCCCTTTCCTATCCCATCGTCGCAATAAGACCTATCTGTGTCGGTGCAGTGTAAAACAACTGGTTAAAAAAATCTGCCATAAATGAAAGTATGCAATGCATGATCCTACAACTGTACGCAGTGTATTCTGGAACCCCACCATTGCCAGACTCTGAAGATAATTTTTCATATTCACAGTATAGGCAAATTCTGGGGCTGAACCATAATTAAGGCCACGGCTCCTACCTTCCCAATCTTCACCCTTCCACAACCTTAAGTCGCCGAAAACCTATGTGTTAGTGCGACGTTAAACTACTATAGCAAAAGTGCCCAATACAGTGATTTAACAAGTTCACGTATCAAAATTATTTTCTAGCCTAAATATTGAACCGCCAGCAATTCTTATTTATTATTTATTTAAATTTATTTGTTTGTTTATTTAAATTTTTTCTGTTCGACTTTAAGGGACTAACATCTAGGTGATTGATAATTGGAATCAATTAACACATCTTAATTGGACCAAACCTGTGATCAACATAAAATAAACAAGCAAACAAGTCTAAAGTTTCACGGGATTATTAACACAGTGAACGTAGCCTCGGGGCCTCTAGGTTTACGTGGAATACGAACCATCAAGACGTGAATTTTCATTTCATAAAGTTCACCACGGATTAATCGGGATTAGAATCGCAGCTGTTTAGTCTGTCACGTCCACCGGAAACCTCTGATGTGTTAGTGCGACCAGTGATTAATTTCGGCCGGAACGCGCCGGAAGTGTTCCGGCACCTCCCAGGGATCAGGGAATTTTTTTTTTGTACAGTATTTTTAAGGGGATTGCTCAATAAAAAGTTACTGGAACATGTATGTAACAATTTTCTCACACATTTTCAAGCATCGAAACTTGTGACTTTTAAGGTGGGGGGGTTAAAATGTGTGGGTATGCGTTTCGGCACCTACAATTTTAGAAATTAAGCACTGAATGCTATGTTAAATCACCATCACTCTACCACGTCCTTCAATTGATGTTCAAAATACACGAATTACACCCTTGTAGCCTTCAAATCAAGAGCCTACTACGATATTATTTCAGCTTTGGCTGAAGGACACATGACATTCATGGCCTGAAAAGGAATAATTTTCATGTTGGGTGCATGAGGCTCCAGCTCTTAACACGACCGCATGGTGTGGTATTAGGGCGTGTTCAGTACACCGTCATCTTAGCATTACATTCGTTGTGCTCGGTTGTCAAACGAGTTCCTGAGGAGAGGTTGGTTACTCTGGGAAAGAATTCTTTTGTAATAACCAGAGCAGAGCCAGTTCCCTGCAACTCATTTAAATATAAAGGCACATGCATATCTATGGTAAGTGTCTCTTTCTTTTTTTAAAACAGCATTCAGGTTGAAAGGCGAGCACCAAATCCTTATTTATACCGCAGTAATTCAGTGTTTATGATGGAAGGTCTGCTGTAGCCCCCAGGCTCATAACTTCTCGTTTGGTTCCGATTTACTGTTCATAGACGTGGACAATTCATTTAACAGTTGAAATAAGCTGGCACAGGTTTTGGGTCAGTTCTTCCGCCCAGACCCACCTTCCGGAGGCGACCAGTTAAGTCTCCACTTACTACAGCTAGCAAAAACGGTAAAGAAGAATTTTTTTTAATAATTTGCTTTACGTCACACCGACACAAATAGGTTTTACGGCGACGATGGTATAGGAAAGAGCTAGGAATGGGAAAGAAGCGACTGTGGCTTTAATTATGGTACAGCTCCAGCATTTGCCTGGGATGAAAATTGGAAACCATCTTCAGGGCTGCCGATGGGATTCGAACCCACTGTCTCCCGAATTCATGTTCATACCTGCGTAACAATGGACGTATAGGCACCTGACAAATTCTTAGGCCCCCCCCTGCCAACTTCTCTGACACCCATTATTATATTTGCATGTAGTTATTATTTTTATGCCATGCATATTTGAAGCGTACAACTCTAATTACGAGTTATATGCAAATTATTTTGAATTTATTTAATTTTTTGCAAGCCGCTTTACGTTGCACTGACACAGGACTTATGGGCGACAGTGGGATAGGAAAGGGCTAGGAGTGGGAAGGAAGCGGTCGTGGCCTTAAGTTAGGTACAATACCGGCATTTGCCTGGAGAAGAAGTGGGAAACCACGGAAAACCACTTCGAGGATGGCTGAGGTGGGATTCGAACCCCCCTGTGATCAGTTGACTTCCCGAGGCTGAGTGGACCCCGTTCCAGCCCTCGTATCACTTTTCAAATCTCGTGGCAGAGCCTGAAATCAAACCCGGGACTCCAGGTGTGGCAACTAATAACACTTTTTTTTTCTTTTGCTAGTTGATTTACGTCGCACCGACACAGATAGGTCTTATGGCGACGAGCTAACTAAAACTAATAACTAATAACACTAACCACTACACCACAAAGACGGACGCTGAGAGAAATATGTTTGAAAATTTGTGAGTAGGGGTCTTTTGTTGTAGTTATAGGTGGGCCGGCTCAAGGTTGCACTTGACAGTTGTAAGTCATGTTGGCACCACTACAATAATGAAATGAAGAACGTCACCCGTCAGTCAGAATCACCAATCCACTACTTTTTATGTCAGATACAGTTACGCATTTTATTCATGTTAATTCGTATTTAATTCCGTATAGTGTTCATAATCTTTTATTTGCCTACACAAATATGAGCATTTAAAAGATATTATAAGGTTTAAGCGAGCTACAAAATAAATACGAACTATTTTCAGTTGATTGTTGTTGGCAACATAGGTAGTATAGTGGTGCCATCTATAAGTAGCTTGACTACTGTATTGAAGTGTTGCCGTTTTGCCTGTCGCCGCTAGCACGTGGTCAGGTGTGATTCGCGCGTTTATGAAAGTTTTGTTTTCATTTTGAGATAATTGTGAAATTTTATTTTAACGAATGCAGTGCGATGTCTCGGAAATGACAACATAGTCATGAAGCGCGAAGTGATAATCCTTTGAGCCGCGGAGTGTCCCTTAATAGTCAGGCATTAGAATTAGTGCGGAGAACTCGCGAGTTTTACGAGAGGGAGACGAAATTCGTACGCTTGTATAGCCGTCTCTCCGTTCCTGTAGATCATGTTGTGGATCGCATATCTCAAACATTAGGGCTTTCAAAGCGTACTGTCATTCAAACAGGTGTTCGCCTCCAAGAACAGAAGGAAAAAGTGACTGGGGTACATATTAAGTAAAGCTGCAACCACATTTTTACTAACCAAAACCACTCATAGATCACAATAGAGAGTGTTCAAAGTCAGAGTTTCTATATAGACCCTTAAATAAAATTGTTTATATCATAAAATTCGTGTCTTCTTCCTTTGATCTCGGTGAAGTTACCCATTGTAGGTTATTTCTTATTCGACTGGAAGAAATGCCAACTTTTTCAGTCTTTCTTGACCCATTGTGTTCCTCATATAATTCTTCTTTATTATTTTATGTTTGGAAAACGAGCGCCCTTCAATGGCAGCGTTGACAGGAAATCAGTGTAGCTTTTATAACTAGGCAGACTGAGCATATGTCCAAGGGCGCACAAAGTTTGATGGTGCAAAGAAGGGAGATATGTATAAATTAAAGCCAACAGTGAGTGTATAAATTGGTTCTTTTTTCGCGTGCTGGATGTCATAATAAAAATACAGTGTCGTTTCAGAGCTTCATGAAGCATATCGGCCGGGCTGGATGGCTCAGAAGGTTGAGGCGCTGGCTTCAAACTCCAACTTGGTAGGTTCGATCCTGGCTCAGTCGGGCGGTATTTGAAGGTACTCAAATACGTCAGCCTCGTGTCGGTAGATTGACTGGCAGGTAAAAGAACTCCTGCGGGACAAAATTCCGGCCTCTCGCCGTTTCCCGAAACCGTCAAGAAGGAGTTAGTGGGAAGTAAAGACATTAACATTATTACTTTTTTTCTTTTTTTGCTATTGGCTTTACATCGCATCGACACAGATAGGTCTTATGGCGACGACACAACATTATTACTGAAGCGTTTTGATTATTATAAGTTTAGAACCAAGATATTAAAACAAAAAATAAGTGACAGTAATCTTCTGCACACAGCACAGGAGTTTGCAGATACACACTGCAAATATATCTCAGCGTTTTCGTGAGACATTTTAAAGTTTTAAGTATGTGATCAGTACTTAGTGTTGAGATATTAAAAAAAATGAGAAAAATCGTATCATAGCGTAAAACCACTGCCTTTCGTCCAGTCTCCCGAAGTCTGTGTAGGGTTGATGTTATTTATGACACTTCTTGCAGGGCCGCGTATAAGGTTGAAACGGCGCCTCGACCCCACTCATTAATGAACGATGATGTGCCAGTTCCAGTTTTGGTTCGGGAAGTATTTCTGCTATTAACCCTCCAATGGAGAGCCGTCCCATTATCCATCAACTACCGCTAAACTCCACACAGAAAAGCTGAGGGGGGCTGAAATGAACAGTGAGACACACACAAGCACGCGAAGGGAATCTATCATTCGAGGTAAAAGTCCTTTGACCCAGTGTGATTAGCTACCACTCCAGGAGGCCCGGGTTCGATTCCAGGCTCTGACACAAAATTTGAAAAATGGTACGAGGACTAGAACGAGGTCCACTCAGCCTCCGGAGGTCAACTGAGTAGAGGGGAGTTCGATTCCCATCTCAGCCATCCTTGAAGTGGTTTTCCATAGTTTCCCACTTCTTCTCCAGGCAAATGCTGGGATGATACGTAATTTAAGGCCAAGGGTGCTTCCTTCCCTCTTCCTTCCACCTTTCCATCCCCCACAAGACCCCTGTTCAGCATAGCAGGTGAGACAGCCTGAGCGAGGTACTGGTCCTCCTTTCCAGTTTTATTCCCGACCAAATGTCTCACGTTCCAGGACACTGCCCTTGAAACGGTAAAAGTGGGATCCCTCGCTGCGTCCAAGGAAAAAAAAAACACCATGGAGAGTAAACGGAAAATAAATAAAATTTATAGTCCGATGTCCTTCCTGCCACCAACTCTTTGTGGAGGGCTATATTCACTATTGCGTATTCCTGTGGTGGTTGGTAGTGTGGTGTGTTGTATGCGGATGAAGAGAGGTGTATTAAGACGAGCACAATGACCCAACCCCAAGCCAGAGGAATTCACCATACACAGTAGATAAAATCCTCGACCCGGCAAGCATGGGCGCCCGCAGGATCTTTTCCAGGAGGGGGCACATAAACAATTTTCTTGAATATAAAAACCAATATAACGTCAGCAGCATTAAATTGTTTACAGAAACTTCCAGTTATAACATATGCTAGATGACTGTCAGTAATTTCAGTTTATGAAATAATCTGGTATGACATTAAACAATTGAACATCAACATCTTTAGAATTCCAGGGGGGGGGGGCAAGTGCCCCCCTTGCCCCCCCTTGCGGGCGCCCATGCCGGCAAGGGATCGAATCCGGGGCCCATCTGAGCCGAGGGTCAGTATGCTGGTGATTCAGCCAAGGAGCCGGGTGAGTAACGATCTATAATGAAGGTTACTTGTCATCGTGTACATGTTTTCCAAGACCATAACAAATACCGTACCGAAACAGAAGAACTGATCATACACAGTTAACATCCCCGGAAGTTGAACCACGGACGTCCTGAACCGAAAAGCAGTATGCTAACCATTCGACCAAAGACCTGGACACTCAGATAAAATGATAATATCAATGGCAAATCACGAGTCTAGTGCCTGAATGTATGTATGTCCAACCCTTGTCCCGTTTTTCTACGGGCTCGGGTATGAAATGAGATGAATCTTCGTAGCGAGTTTATACGACCTGACGTCCCTCATCAGAGGAGTTAATGATATGAAAAGATTGGCGTGATATACTTTATAGTAGTAGGAAGGGAGAGGGTGAAACCCGGTGCCGGCAAATAGTCTACTATCGAATAGCACCAAGGGGTGTGCTCAAGGTTTATCGTCCCCATACGACAAACGAATCACTACCAACAGCTTCATGTGCCTTCACTCCACATGAATTGAATGCAGGATTCTGGCCCGCAATCTAGGGATTAAAAGTTATATACTACCACCTCTCTTACCGGTACCCTCGCCGCCAACACTCTGACGGTGAATTTTTCGAACAACCGGACTCGAACCGGCTAATCATGGTTTCAGACCTTCCACCTTTGCATTCCCCACAAGACCCCTGTTCAGCATAGCAGGTGAGACCACCTGGGCGAGGTACTGGTCCTCCTTCCCAGTTTTATTCCTGACCAAATATCTCACGATCGAGAACGCTGGCCGGTCATGCAGTTCATTGTCTGAATAGACTAAGTTATTAGCAAAGCAAAGTCATCCCCGAACAGTCCATGAAGGCCCTTGGAGGGGTGGAAGGTAAAGGCTTCCACTATTCGTAACTTCGGCACGTGATGGGGTAGAGTGGTTTGCCTCCAGGAATCAACCTGGTACTCATTTTTGGTGTAGGCTGAGTGAACCTCAGGACCATATGCACCTCCGGAAGTGGAAATCTCATTTTCTTAAATTTTACGACTTTCTGACGGGGATTCGAACCGACGTCCTTCCGGGCGAACCAAGCACGCCTTTACCGCCTCTGCCAGGCAGCCCCTCTAAGTTATTATCTTAACCTAAATAACCCGTTGAAGACAACTTGTCCACACACATTGCTCAGCTTCCCAACTAGCGAATATTGAGTAAGCAAATAGATTTAATAGTATTTGAGTTTCTTCCTGTGAAATGAAACATTTCTTACGAACCCCATTAAAAGGGATGCGCTCTGTTTTGTGACGGTTATAATTCATATCCCGAATAATTATCCACGTTCCGCTCGTAAGAACTGTCATCCGCGCTGTAATAAGGCGGCGAGGAGACGCTCCATTGCATTGTTTTTCATTCTTTTGTTCTGCTCAGCCAAGTCCAGTGTACGCCAGGGGTAAGAAAAACACGCTCTTTTTAAGGGTCATCAGTAGGGCTCAGATTTCCATAGCCCAAAATCTCTGGAAATATATCACTAATACTGATCTGCATTTAGGGCAGTCGACCAGGTGGCAGATTCCCTATCTGTTGTTTTCCTACCCTTTTCTTATATGATTGCAAATAAATTGGAAATTTATTGAACATCTCCCTTGGTAAATTATTCCAGTCCCTAACTCCCCTTCCTATAAACGAATGTTTGCCACGATTTGTCCTCTTGAATTCCAGCTTTATCTTCTTATTGTGAGCTTTCCTACTTTTAAAGACACCACTCAAACTCATAACACTATCCTCCACCACAATAACACGCAGTTACCTACACATGGCAGATGCCGCCCACCCTCATCGGAGGGTCTGCCTTACAAGGGCTGCACTCGGCTAGAAATAGCCACACGAAATTAAAATTACCACTCAAACTTATTCGTCTACTAATGTCATTCCACGCCATCTCTCCACTGACAACTTGGAACATACTACTTAGTTGAGCAGCTCGTCTCCTTTCTCCCAAGTCTTCCCAGCCCAAATTTCGCAACAGTAACGCTACTCTTTTGTCGGAAATCATTCAGAACAAATCGACCTGCTTTTCTTAGGATTTTTTCCAGTTCTTGAATCAAGTAATCCTGGTGAGGGTACCATACACTAGAACCATACTCTAGTTGGAGTATTACCAGAGACTTATATCCCTCTCATTTACATCCATACTACAACCCCTAAATACCCTCATAATCATGCACAGAGATCTGTACCCTTTATATACAATTACATTTATGTGATTACCCGAATGAAGATCTTTCCTTATATCAACACCTAGGTACTTACGATGATCCCCATACGGAACTTTCATCCCATACACGCAGTAATTAAAACTGGGAGGGGTTTTCCTATTTGTGAAACTCACAACCTGACTTTTAACCCCGTTTATCGTCATACCATTGCCTACTGACCATCTTACAACATTATCGAGGTCATTTTGCAGTTGCTCACAATCTTTTAACGTAGTTATTTACTCTATACATAATAACATCATCCGCAAAAGTCCTTATCCCCGATTCCACTGCTGTACTCATATCATTTATGTATGTATGTATATATATACAGTATATATAAGAAAACATAAAGGTCCAATAATACTGTCGTCGCCATAAAACCTATCTGTGTCGGTGCGACGTAAAACAAGTAGCAAAAAAATAAAAAATATAAAAGGTAATGCTGCCTTGAGGAATTCCCCTTTAATTATTAAAGCGTGAGATAAAGCTTCGTCCGCCTCTGTGGTGTAGTGGTTAGTGGAATTAGCTGCCACCCCCGGAGGCCCGGGTTCGATTCCCGGCTCTGCCAAAAAATTTGAAAAGTGGTACGAGGACTGAAACGGGGTCAACTTAGCCTCGGAAGGTCAACTGAGTAGAGGTGGGTTCGATTCCCACCTCAGCCATCCTGGAAGTGGTTTTCCGTGGTTTCCCACTTCTCCCCCAGGCAAATGACGGGATGGTACCTAACTAAAGGCCACGGTCGCTTCCTTCCCTTTTCCTTGTCTATCCCTTCCAATCTTCCCATCCCCCCCGCAAGGACCCTGTTCAGCATAGCAGGTGAGGCCGCCTGGTCGAGGTACTGGTCATCTTCCCCAGTTGTATATCCCGACCCAGAGTCTGTTTTTTGTTTTTGGAAATTTCACTTAAGGGGGGAGGGTGAAAGGAAGTGAAAAAAATTAATTCTTTCTATGGAGAAACTTATATCTCAACAACTTAAGGTTACACACGTGTACATTTTTATTTGGAGTCACCTTAAAAATAAAGAAGGAGGGGGGGGGGTTCAACTTAACCGACTGGGGTGAAAAAGGAGTTGAATTCTTTTTATGAGGATACTTATATCTCAAAAACTAAAGATGTTAGAGGCATGAACATTTGTATTTGGAATCTTCTTTCAATGTAAAGGTAAACGTGTTCTTTTGTCTTCGGAAAATCCACTTAAGGGGTGACTGAATTGAAAAATTACTTGAATTTTTTGTGTGAGGATACTTATATCTCAAAAACTAAAGATGTTAAAGACGTGAAAATCGGTATTTGGAATATCCTTTAAAAACAAAGCCAACGGCCGTAGCCGTGTTGAAACACCAGATCCCGTGAGATCTCCGAAGTTAAGCAACATTGGGCGTGGTCAGGAGGTGGATGGGTTGCCACGCGCTGTTGGTGGGGAGTAAGGGAATGGAGGAGCGGAAAGGAACTGGCCACCCTACCGCACGTAAACTCCGGCTCAGGAACACCTCTGCGGAGGTTCGGACCTGCCTTCGGGCAGAATAATCCCTACCTTACCTTTAAAAACAAAGAAACACGCACTTTTGGGGAGGGAGGAATCAACTTAACGGATAGGAAGGGGGGTGAAAAAGTAGTTGGATTACTTTTATGAGTACACTTATATCTCAAAGCTGAAGATGTTACAGACGTGAAAATTGGTATTTGGAATCTCCATTAAAATAAATAAACAAGCATTTGTTTCTCTCGGATGTTCGACGTAAGGGGTGTGGGGTTGAAAATAAATACAAGGAGTTGAAATATGTTTATGAGGATACTTTATCTTTAAAACTGAAGCTGTTGCAGACGTGAAAGTTGATATTTTAAATATCCTTTCAAAATAAAGGAACACGTATTTTTTGTTTTCGGAAAGTCCACTTAAGGCGGGAGAGGGGTGGAAAGAAGTGAAGAAGGAGAAGTTGAATTATTTTTATGAGTATACATTTATCTAAAAAAACTGAAGGTGTTACAGACGTAAAGACTGTGAGAAGTGGTATTTGGAATCTCCTTTAAAGATAATGAAACACGTATATTTTTGTTTTCGGAAAATCCGATTAAGGGGCTGAAAAGAATTGGAAAAGCGGGTGAATTTTTAAAATGAGTACCGGTATATCTACATTATATGTCAAAACTTAACATGTTAGAGAGAAGAAACTGGGTATTTGGAAAGTCCTTAAAAATACAGGATACCGGTACAAATTCACACACAGCTTAAGTATTTCCAGTGCTTAGTACTACGGCTTAAAATACTATAGCTTGAGCTTACTACTAGTCCGTCTCTGTGGTGTAGTGATTGGTGTGATTAGCTTCCACCCCCAGAGGCCCGGGTTCGATTCCCGGCTCTGCCTCGAAATTTGAAAAGTGGTACGAGGGCTGGAACGGGGTCCACTCAGCCTCATGAGGTCAACTGAGTTGAGGGGGGTTCGATTCCCTCACCAGCCATCCTGAAAGTGGTTTTCCGTGGTTTCCTACTTCTCCTCCCGGTAAATGCTAGGATAGTACCTTGTTCCGGCCTAGCTATGGCTAGACCACCTACTTACTCGCTACCACTTTAGGACAGATAGCAGCACCCTTCAGCACCCAGCCGGAAGTGGTGTGGATGGAAGGGGATGAGAGACTGTCATGCTTGGGTGCCTCGTGCGAGAGGACACGAGAACATGTGACTGACTGTTATCGAGGGCATCTGCCCATCAATACTCAGTATTATGTATTTATAATGTGTTATATAAGTGTCTTAAATGTAATAAATGTTAGTATTTAATCAAGTGAGTGAGTTTACGTTCAAAACATGGTCCAATTACCGGGCCGGATTATCTACACCACGAGGATCTCGTGAAAGCAGCGTGGCGTGTAGTATGGACGACTAGTTTCTACAGTAACATGGAAATACTTGGAAGTTCACTTCAATGACATCATCTGGCAGTCCCAGGTTCGATGTTCCAGCACCAGAGGTAAACTAAACTGAAGGCAGGTCAGTACTATTCATTTAAGGCTCTCCTTTTCTCCTTGTTATTGTCTTACCCCCTCCATCATGGAATCTTCAACAAGGCAAAAGCTTCTTAAGCAGAGGTCGCGATTTAAAGCGCAACTTACCCGCTCGGAAACATTCGTTGAAAATTTCATCGCTCAACAGCATTCGAATTCGCATGAAATTAAACTGCGATACGAAGACATGAGTGCATTAA
Organism: Anabrus simplex; assembly: GCF_040414725.1. Classification (NCBI taxonomy): domain Eukaryota; kingdom Metazoa; phylum Arthropoda; class Insecta; order Orthoptera; family Tettigoniidae; genus Anabrus; species Anabrus simplex. The sequence continues at coordinate 182,553,168 of NC_090265.1, forward strand.
TGTCGAAGTTTGATGACGTGCAGTCAGAATTAGAATTAGGAGACGCTGAAAACGAGCAAGCTCATGATCAGGCGCGTGCCGAATTCGAAACCAAATACTACAAGGTAAAGGGCGAAATGAGTAAAATAATAGCGAACCTTGAAGAGTCATCACGCGACACGGTAGATTCAGGAAGAACTCAGGTCAGCAGTGTCGCGAGTTTAAAGTTACCGGCTATTAACATTCCACATTTCGATGGAAAATACGAAAACTGGCTCTCATTCGCAGACAGTTTTCAAGTTATGATTCATAACAACAATAATCTGCCAAGTGTCCAGAAATTTCACTATTTAGCATCTGTTCTCAAGGGCCCAGCCAGCCAATTAATTCAAAATTTACCCATCACAGAGGCAAATTATGAGGTAGCGTGGAAAATGTTGAAGGACAGATTTGAGAACAAGAAACTAATAGCAGCTACTCATGTTAAGGCACTCTTAACTTTAAAATCAGTCTCCAGTGAAACAGCCACAGAACTGTTAAGGTACTCTAACACTTTTAATAGTCATTTGAATGCACTCAAGGCCCTAGAACTAAACATTCCACTGCATGAAGTTATTTTGACTCAACTGTATGCTCAAGGACTTGATGCTTGTACTAGACGAGACTGGGAATTATCACAGGCAGACACTCGGGTTCCATCACTTGATGACTTGCTGTCATTTGTTGAGCATAAATGGCAAGCTCTGGAGAACTTCCCTAGCTCACAGCACACTGCACCATCGCACAGACAACAAGCTGACAGAATTAAGCCTAAACCTCAAGGGGATACTCAACCACGTTACACTTACACCACTACCAGTCTCATAAAGTGTCCCTGCTGTCATGGTAATCACCCGATATTTAAATGTGAAGAGTTTGCAGCTCTCAGTGTGGAAGATAGACAAAGAAGGGTTAAGGAAATGGACTTATGTTTTAACTGTTTGCGTACACAGCATTCTGCCAAACAGTGCAAATCACGTGGCTGTAAATTATGTAGTAGGAAGCATCACACCTCATTACATAATCCATCAGGTAGAGAGGGAGGTACAGCCCATCAAACTGCATCCAACTCCTCTCACACATACTGCAATACAAAAGACCCTGTAGGGGTTCTGCTGTCCACTTCCATGGTCAAGGTACTAGATTGTAGGGGGCAAATGCAGGTCTGCCGGGCACTTCTTGACAGTGGCAGCCAGGTTAATCTTTGCACTGAAAGTCTAGCACAGCGATTAGGCCTTAAGAAAATGAAGAATCCCATACCAATCAGCGGCATAAATGATTCCATTTCTCAATCAAGGTACAGTGTTCAGTTAGAATTGCAATCCACTGTAAGTAACTTCACTGTGAGTATGACTTGCTCTGTCTTTCCACGTATCACAGGTAACATGCCCAGTAGTTACATTCAGCATGAGCATTGGAACTTGCCCACTGATTTGAAGCTCGCTGACCCCAAGTTCTTCCAGCCAGGTGGCATTGAATTGTTAATAGGCGCAGAACATTTCTTTTCATTACTGAAACCTCGGCGCAGAACTCGATCACCAGATTATCCTATCCTTCAAGACACTGAACTAGGATGGATTATTGCTGGACACTACCATCGTAGGGAAGAGAAAAATCCTACTCTAACTACATGTTTCTTGAAGTCAGAGGACAGGTTAGACACTCAACTACAACGGTTCTGGGAAATAGAAGAGCTTACATCACGAGTCATGACAAGAGAAGAGAGAGCTACTGAAAAACACTTTACAGAGAATACTACTAGGGATGCTACAGGTAGATTCATAGTTCGCTTACCCCTCAAGCAGAAACCTGAGGTTCTGGGAAACTCCTTCAATCATGCCATGTCAAGACTAACTCAATTAGAACGGCGTTTCAGCAGGCAGCCCTCACTTAAGCACGAGTACTCTAACTTTCTTCACGAGTATGAGGCGATGGGGCATATGGTTAAGGTGGATACATCTACTCAGTCAGGGAATGAAGGTGGAAGCTATTATCTACCCCATCATCCAGTTTTTAAGCTTAGTAGCTCGACTACCAAAACTAGGGTAGTATTTGATGCATCTTCTAAAACTTCTAACAACATTTCATTGAATGACATATTAATGGTTGGAACGACAATACAAGAGGATCTTTACTCTATCATTCTAAGATTCAGAATGCATACCTTTGCCTTCACCGCAGATATTGCTAAAATGTATCGGCAAGTCATGGTTCATGCAGATGATAGGAAACTTCAGCGGATTATCTGGAGGGAATCACCTAGGGACCCACCCTCTCACTATGAACTGACAACTGTAACATATGGCACAGCATCAGCACCCTTCCTAGCTACCAGATGCCTGCAGCAACTTGCTGAAGATGAAGAATCGAGGTTCCCCAGAGCAGCACAAGTTGTTCGCAGAGATTTTTATGTTGATGATTTATTAAGCGGCTGTGACGATATCCAGGATGCTCTTCAGTTGCAGTCTGAAATTATTAATTTACTAGAGAGTGGAGGATTTCACCTCAGGAAATGGTGTTCAAACCACCCAGCATTACTAGAAGCAGTTTCAGAAGAGGACAGGGAAACCCAGCTGCCTTTAAGTCTTGATGAAGGCACTAGTGTGAAATCTTTAGGCCTATTATGGCATCCAGTCACTGATCATTTTCTCATTTGTGGCAATCTGTATTCAGACAGTCTCTATCATGCTGACTCTCATGTAACTAAACGAAAGGTCTTATCTGTTATTGCACCAATATTTGATCCACTTGGGTTGGTCAGCCCTTTGGTAATTTCTTACAAGGTTTTTATGCAGAAACTTTGGCTAGTCAATCTGAACTGGGATGACAGACTACCATCTCAACTAGTCAGAGAATGGGAAGAACTTCACTTTAAGCCACAGGCAGTAAGAGAATTTTATATTGAGCGGTTAGTCACATGTAAGGGACCCCCTGTTGATATACAAATTCATGGTTTTTCTGATGCTTCAGAACAAGCTTATGGAGCTTGTCTTTATGTACGGTCTGTCGACAAAGGGGGACAGACCTGTGTCAGATTATTATGTTCTAAATCCAGAGTAGCACCGGTGAAGAAACTGACACTACCAAGACTTGAACTGTGTGGAGCGCTACTACTTGCCCGACTACTCCACAAGACCCTTCCAGCTTTGTCTCTGCCAGTCAGCAAGCTGTACCTGTGGACAGACTCCACCATTGTATTAGCCTGGATCGCATCTCCTGCTACTCGCTGGAAAACATTTGTGGCCAACCGAGTCTCTTCAATTCAAGAATACACTCACAAGGCTGAATGGAGACATGTTCCTACCAGTTGTAATCCAGCAGATTTAATATCCAGAGGTGTTGCTCCAGAACAACTACGAGGTATGAACCTGTGGTGGCACGGACCATCCTGGTTAACTGAGCCCACTGAATCATGGCCAGACACAAGCTCAGCCCATGCAGAAGAGGAACTACCTGAGTCACGAAGCACACTTCCTGTAGTTATGTTGATAGGTACAAACTGGGATGAACTTATGCTGAAGTACTCGTCACTGTCCCGACTGACTCGAGTTACTGCATATTGTTGGCGATTTATTCACAATAGTGCCAATCCTCAAGACAAGAGGTTAGGGATATTAAGTACACAAGAGCTGCAGATGGCCTTGCACTCCTGTATCAAAATTGCACAGCAAGTGTGTTACGCTCAAGAGATAGCCAGTCTCAACTCTAAGTGTTGCATTTCAAGGAAAAGTAAAATTGCAGATTTACATCCTTTCTTAGATGATAAGGGAATGCTAAGGGTAGGAGGAAGACTAGTAAATTCAAAACTACCTTATGACAATAAGCACCAGCTTATCCTTCCTCCCCAGCATGCTCTCACAAACCTTGTTGTGATGGCAGAACACATTAGGCTTTTACATGCAGGTGCTCAATTAGTAATTGCATCATTAAGAGAAAGATTCTGGATTCCCACAGCTAGGGCAGTTGTTCGAAGAGTCATCCACAAGTGCCTCACCTGTTTTAGATTCAAGGCGTCAACAGCTGAACAGCTGATGGGACAGCTCCCTGTTACCAGAGTGCAACAGAGTCGCCCATTTCTTAATGTAGGAACTGATTATGCTGGTCCTTTCTTCGTCAAGAGGGGAAATGTAAGAAGCAAACAGACAACGAAGAGCTACATTGCATTGTTCATCTGTCTGGCTACCAAGGCTCTTCACCTGGAGGTAGTGAGTGATCTCTCTACTGATGCCTTTATGGCAGCCCTGAGGAGATTCATAGCTCGACGTGGGAAATGCTCCATCATCTATAGTGATAATGGGACTAACTTCATTGGTGCCAATAGAAGAATGCAGGATCTCCAAAAACTATTCCTTTCAACCAGCTTTTGTGAAGAGATAAGGAATTCATTAGCGATGGAAGGCATCACGTGGCACTTTATACCTCCCAGCTCTCCACACTTTGGCGGACTGTGGGAAGCAGCTGTCAAGTCCATGAAGTACCACTTGAGAAGAGTTGCGGGTAATGCGCTATTGACATTTGAGGAGCTATGTACCCTTACTGCACAGATAGAAGCCTGTCTTAATTCTCGCCCCCTATCTGCCTTATCTAATGACCCCAGTGACCTTAATTATTTATCACCTGCTCATTTCCTAATTGGTGCCCCCCTTACAACCATCCCTGAGCCTGACATTACTGACCTGCCCATCAACAGATTGTCTCGATGGCAGCGTATCCAGTCAATGCAGCAGCAGTTGTGGAAGAGGTGGTCTGCCGATTACCTGAACTCACTGCAGCAGAGGAAAAAATGGACCTGTCCCAAGGAGAACCTAGCTACTGGTACAGTTGTTCTTCTGAAGGAGGACAATCTTCCTCCTCTCTGTTGGAAGTTGGCTGTGGTGGAGACTGTTCACCCTGGGAAGGATGGACTTGCACGAGTGGCTACCATCAGAACAACCAGTGGTCTTTTTAAACGACCTGTTAACAAGTTAATTCCATTACCTATTGAGAACTAAACAGGATCGTTGTGGCTAAAATATAATGTGTTTCATGTGAATATTTTTTCTTGTTCATTTCAGAGTGTAATTATGGTGTTGTGTGTGCGTGATTTGAACTGAGAACTTATAGTGTGCTTAATTCATATTGCATAATAATGGATGAGGACACAGTCAACCTACTTAGTACCTTCTGTTAACAGTGTAAATATTTTGTTGCTTGTGTTTCTGTTTTGCCTATGTTTATATGTATATTTTGTTGAATGATCAACTCATTTTGGTTACTGTACATGAACTCTGTATGTCAGTGCCTGTGTGATATTTGAACTGAACTCTCATGAGGGCATGTCAGGCAATTTAATTCGGTTGAATCATGGTGATTCAACGGTGGGGAGCATGTTCCGGCCTAGCTATGGCTAGACCACCTACTTACTCGCTACCACTTTAGGACAGATAGCAGCACCCTTCAGCACCCAGCCGGAAGTGGTGTGGATGGAAGGGGATGAGAGACTGTCATGCTTGGGTGCCTCGTGCGAGAGGACACGAGAACATGTGACTGACTGTTATCGAGGGCATCTGCCCATCAATACTCAGTATTATGTATTTATAATGTGTTATATAAGTGTCTTAAATGTAATAAATGTTAGTATTTAATCAAGTGAGTGAGTTTACGTTCAAAACATACCTAACTTACGACCACGGCCGCTTCCTTCCCCCTTCGTTGTATATCCCTTCCAATCTTCCCTTCCCTCATTGGGCCCCTGTTCAGCATAGCAGGCGAGGTCGCCTGGGCGAGGTACTGGTCAACCCCCCAGTTGTATCATTCGACCCAAAGTCTGAAGCTCCAGGACACTGTCCTTGAGAGGGTAGAGGTGGGATCCCTCGCTGAGTCCGAGGGAAAAACCAACCCTGGAGGGTAAACAGATTAAGAAAGAAAGAAAAGAGCTTACTACTAGCTTAACATTACAACAACGTCCTATACAAATTCAAGATGAATTAATAATTGCCGCTATGTGACCTGATTGGTATGGATGAACATTATGTCCTCGTGGGTCGCGTTCTGTCATTAAAACAATGCGTAAGTTTGGGTTTGGACCTCTACCTTACCTGTACTATGATACTGCATATAACCGGCACATTGCCGTCTCAGCCATAAAGACAACGTGCATAATACGCGCTGGAAGTATAGTGCTAAACTACAGCCCTTCCACCTAGAAAGTTAATATCCGTGCCAGAGTTTTCAATAATGGTTTACGTCATTCGTTTACCTGTCCACCATTACAGATCACGTGGCATAACCTATTAATTATATCTTTCAAAGAAAAGGTAAACGTGTTCTTTTGTCTTCGGAAAATCCACTTAAGGAGTGAATGGATTGAAATATTACTTGAATAATGGTTTACGTGCACATCTGGTATTTCAGTGAGCAATACATCGCATGTTTGTACAACGGTCCGTAGGGTTGGGCGGGGAAATTGTGCATAGTCGTTTTTCCTTTTCACCGAGCTCGATAGCTGCTGTCGCTTAAGTGCGGCCAGTATGCAGTATTCGGGAGAACCCCACTGTCGGCAGCCCTGAAGGTGGTTTTCCGTGGTTTCCCATTTTCACACCAAGCAAATGCTGGGGCTGTACCTTAATTAAGACCACGGCCGCTTCCTTCCCACTCCTAGCCCTTTCCTGTCCCATCGTCGCCATAAGACATATCTGTGTTGGTGCAACGTAAAGCAACTTGCAAAAAAAATCCTTTTCTAGTTCCAAGACTCATTTACATTGCTGATACACAGGCAGGATGCAGAGCAATATCAAACTTAAAGAGAAATTTAATTTTGATTGCATTCCTGAAACTAAATCGTAAGAGAATGACTCTTTGTCAGCAAAAACAGACACTGTGACCAAATTAAATGAATTTAACAAAACGGGACAAATATCCCAGGAGAGAAGCCACTTCCAGATGTTTGAAAAATACAGGGTTAAAATAAAAATTGGCTTTGACCCTTTGTTAATTTCTTTTTTTACCTTCAGAATTTACCTGCTGTCATTTCTTGATGGTTACAGTACTTTTGCATCCATCTCTTGGCACAGGCCAGAGTAAAGTGTGGCTTCCACCGAAGTCCCAGTCAACATCCATGGCTGTGACAATATGGAAGTTGCTGGGGTATGGGTAGTGCCGAGTAATGGCATTCAGAGCACGACTAGTGCATCTGAGTGTTATTAAAGGTGCTGCTCATAGGGTCAGTCGTGTTGCAATAGTACTTTCTGACCCAGTGAGGAAAGCAATGGCAAACTACCTCACTCCTCATCTTGCCTAGTACGCCTCATTTTGGTGCTGTCATTGGTTTTTGGGGTTTCTTTATAACCGCATAACCTTTGGTGGTGTTATTTGAGGATCCAACCAGCCTCTGGGCTGATGACCTAACAGACAGACAGACCTTCAGAATAAAATTAATATTAAGCGCTCACTGAGACCGCGCGTCCATACAAGTGTTACAAATAAAATCTATGTCCATTGATAAAAATTAAAGCGCCTAATTACAGATTTGCAGCTCTGTCTTAAACTTGTGAAAGGTTCGGGAGTCGAACTTGAACACAGGTTGTGCGGAGGCTAAACGCCGCAATAGGTGCTCTTCTCATAATCGACGGCAAATATGTCTCTTGAAGGAACGGCAGCATTATTAAAACAAACATTCCATTGGTTATTACAAGTTCTGCTGGGAATCGGGGCACGGTAATTAATATGTAGCCCTCATCAAGATACGCTCTGATGACTTTCAGAATCACGCGATTCTTGAATAAAGTGGCGGCAACAAAAAAAGGCGGACAGCATTAGCCCTTTCATCGCTGTTAATTATCGACTACATTAGCGAGTTCCGTCAGCGGCTGGAACAAGGTGGCGACATGGCGAGGCCTGCACCTGCATGTGGTGAGGGGTGCAACTTGTTCAGTCTTTCTACTCTACCAAGCAGAACCACCTTACCCTCGGCGCATAACAATATTCTTGTAGTCTTTACGGAGATAATTTGTGTAAACATTGCCCAGTTATCTAGAAAATTTCCTTCTTCACGCGAAACATCTTGAAAGAGGTCGTTTCCACAATAAACGAAAAAAAAATAATTGCCATTTATTTAGGAATAGAAACTGGTTGTTATTTGTGGCGATGGTGATAATTATTGTTTTAAAGCAAATTACAATTACGGTAAATAATATTTCTTGAAAGGACATATTTCATGTTAAGTAAATTCTCAGGGAAATGCAAAAGAAAACATGTTTAAAACCCAAGAGATTTAAAAGCAACAAGATTCGGTGATTTTATCACATTGGCCAGCAAAAAAAAAAAAAAGTCTGTGGTGTAGTGGTTAGTGTGATTAGCTGCCAACCCCGGGGGCCCCGGTTCGATTTCCGGCTATTCCACGAAATTTGAAAAGTGGTACGACGGCTGGAAAGTGGTCCACTCAGCCTCGGCAGGTCAACTGAGTAGAGGGTGGTTCAATTCCTACCTTATCCATCCTCGAAGTGGTTTCCCACATCTCCGCCAGGCAAATACCGGGATGGTACCTAACTTAAGGCCACGGCCGCTTCCCTCCATCTTCCTTGTCTATCCCTTCCAGTATTCCCATTCTCCCCACAAAGCCCTTGTTCAGCATAGCAGGTGAGGCTGCCTGGGCGAGGTACCGTTCCTCCAGCCCAGTTGTATCCCCGACCCAAAGTCTCACGTTCCAGGACACTGCCATTGAAGTGGTAGAGGTGGGATCCCTCGCTGACTCTAGGGAAGAGAAACCAAACCAGGACGGTAAACTGACTAAATAATAATAATAATAATAATAATAATAATAATAATAATAATAATAATAATAATAATAATAATTGTTCCGGGGTATCTGTGGAATACAGAGGTGAAAGAAGATGCTGGGTAGAATGGGTCTAACTACAATATCAAAAATTAATTTGAAACTTGAAAGTAAGGTTATTTCTTTTTTAAAAACAAACTTAACAACTTTTCACTTAGTGAAATAACAATGACAAATTTGGGGATTAAAATAGAGAACCCCAGAATAGGGAATTTAACAATTCCGGTCTTCAAACCCCAGATTTGCAAGTTTACACTTTTCAAAAGTGGTATTATTTAGACAAAGATATAAATCCCCCAAATTCAAGAGCACTTGCTCCAAAAGTTACAATCTCTAGCCTTCCAGAGGCACTCCTCAATATTACAGTAGAATGCTCTCCCACTTTAACCAATTTCTTACAGCATATTCGAGGCAACATTATATCAAAAATCTAGACTAGATTAAGTGCAGTTTTAAACCATTTGTAGTAGATTTTGATAAAAGGTCTCTATGTTGTAGTAGTTGAAATCAGAAGAAAAAAAAACTTTAATTCTTGAAAAAAAAATTTCTAAGTCCACCAAATGTTGATTTGAAGGAGAATTTAATTGCCGAATAGAGAGTCCATGTAGCAGAAGGAGTACATTAGTTGCCGATTACTTTTGACGGCAAGACCTGCTGCCGCTGCCTATGTCCAGAGGAGGCCGCTCGGAACCCTCAAATACCCTGAGATACCGCTCTCCCGCACTATGAGAGGGGTAGTCGTGCTGCACGCCGCAGATGCGAAGTTTGTTTACAGTCCACAAGTAGCTTGCGGGAGGTGCGCCGCACATCAGCCTTGACCGGGAGGAGGGCTGCGGGGCGCGCCGTACACAGGTTGTCCTCTGTCCTCACTGGAGTGGAGTGGGCCCGTACTCCACCTCAGTGGCGGTACGGCGCCGCACGGCTGCGGGGGCACTGAAACAGTAAGATCTCGGCGGCAGAATTTTGTTTGAAATATAATGTTTTTAGGGTACTGTCTAGGAGTTGAGGCTGAGGGGCCAGCGGCGTGGAAAATTTTATATAATTTTGCCACAGGTGTGGTTTAGCAGAAGTCGGAAGCGTGGTAATGGCCGAATGGAGAGGACAGCAAAGTACCCTTGGAGGGGGTTTTACAACATTTATACAAAGCAGATTCAAACAAATGTAAAAATATAAGGGGCAGAAGGCCTTAAAATGAAACTAAAAATATAACCTTCAGGATTCTTACAAAATTATGAAGACAATGTTAGCACGGAAATTACACAAGTTTCACCTGCGACAGGTGAACCCTAAATATCCTCTCGGTGGCTGGATTGCTTAGTAACAATGTCACCGGCGTTAAAAAATCCAAGACGGTACACGGCCCATGAAATCTGGGGGCAAGTTTTCCCGCGGGAACAAAATTCTTGACCATAACTTTGTCTCCTACCTTTAAGTTGGTGGGCCTCCGTCCACGATCATATCCCCATGATACATTTTCAGATTGACCTTGGCCTTCTTCCAAAGATCTCTAATATTATCTGGATCTATTGCCTCTGGTAGAATATCACTAAGAGACCAAAGGTTAGCGAGCGGCGTGTTGGGTACGAACTTGAACATCAAAGAAGCTGGAGTAAACTTATGAAATTCATGGACCGCCGAATTCAAAGCGAAGGCTAACCAATGAAGGGATGTGTCCCACCTAGAAGGATCGTCGTGATGATAGGCAATTAGCGCCTATCGGAGATTACGATTGACCCGTTCAGCCAAAGATGGTTGAGGATAATAAGCAGAAGTAGTCACATGAGAGATGGACAAATCAAAACAGAATTTACGAAAGAGATTGGATGTGAAAGCTTTAGCATTATCAGACACAATATATTGACACGGACCAAAAGAAGCAAAAATAGAATTTAAACAAGAAATAGTGGACTGAGCGGTAGCCAGCTTAGTCGCAAATAACCAAGAAAATCTTGTAAAGCCATCTACACACACAAGGATGAACTTGTTGGCATTCCCCTTTGACTGGGGGAAGGGTCCTACGTAGTCGATGTAAAGACGTTCCATGGGGCGCGACGCTTGATGAGAAGACAAACGCCCTTGCTTAGTGGACATGGTGGGTTTACTAAGCCAACAAGATTTACAAGATTTTACCAATTCACGGATTTCTCCGTCCATACTCTTCCAGATGAACATTTCACGGATCTTTTCACGGGTTTTGAAGATGCCTAAATGCCCCCCTAGTGGGGTCTCATGGTAGTACTTGAAGATCATAAGTACAAGAACAGCTGGAACTACAACTTTCATCGTCTTATCATGCCTCGAAGGGCAACATAAAACACCATTCCTCAGTACATAAGGGACGACGTGTTCCCCAGAAGAAAGGGTTTCCATTATCGGAGTCAGCGTCGGATCTTCATGTTGATATTTTTCAATATCCCTAAAGAGCAATGGAGCATCTGTTAGAATGGCATTAACCTCAGGTAGTATGGACTCGGGAGGTGAAGAACTATCAACCTGTTCAGGGGTGTCTACCTCATTAGAAAACATACGGCTTAGTCCGTCTGCCACAACATTTTCAGTACCTCTTATATGCCTAACATCAAATTGGAAGGCCGAAATTCTTATGGCCCAGCGGGCTATGCGACCAGTACGACGCGGCCTACCTAAGACCCAACTTAAGGCTTGGTTATCAGTCTCCAAGTCGAACTTGACATGTTCCAGATAGAGGCGGAACTTTTCTATAGCAAACAAAACTGCTAAACCTTCAAGTTCGTAGATGGAATACTTGGATTCTTGGTCCGATAATGTCCTAGAGGCATAGGCAATGGGTCTTCTCCTAGTTCAGTCTCTTGAAGAAGGACTGCAGTTACCGCCGACGACGACGCGTTGGTTTGGACGATGAATTTCTTAGAGAAATTAGGCATGGCAGGAACAGGGGCATTACACAGAGCTAATTTGAGAACTTCAAAAGCGGCTTGTTGCGAAGGTCCCCACTCAAATTTGACGCCTTTCCTACGAAGTAAGTTCAAGGGCGCCGCTCTATTGGCGAAATTTGGAATATATTTCCTGAAGAAATTCACCATACCAATGAACCTGGCAATACCTTTGATGTCCTTGGGAGGTTTGAAATCACGGATGGCCTGTGTTCTAGAATGATCGACTGCGACACCATCGGGCGACACAATATGCCCTAGAAATGACATAGAGGGCTTAGCGAATGCAACCTTGGACAACTTCACCGTTAACCCTGCCTTACGAAGGCGACTTAGGACATCTTTCAGATGATCAAGATGTTCTTCAAAGGTCTCAGAAAACACGACTACATCATCATGATAATGATACAAGTATTCAAATTTGATGTCCGGGGAGACCCTATCTAGCAGTCTCGTAAGCACGGCTGCCCCCCGTGGGGAGCCCGAAAAGCACGCGGTTGTACTCATACAAGTTCCAATCCGTGGCAAACGCTATCAGGTGTTTAGATTCCTCTGCTAACAGTATCTGATTATAAGCCTGATTAAGGTCTAAGATGGTGAAGAATTTAGCCTTTCGAAACCATGAAAAACAAGAGTGAAGGTCTGGAAGGGGCACAGATTGTAACACCACCTTCCGATTGAGAGCCCTATAATCAATCACAGGCCTGAGGCCACCTTGGGGTTTCGGGACTAGAAAAATACGCGAAGAATACGCCGACTTAGAGGGGCGAATAATACCATCTTTTAGCATCTGATCAATGATCTCCTTCAGGGCCTTCATTTTAGGCGGAGATAGCCTATAAGGCGGGAATCTAACCGGGATAGAATCCATCACCTCAATCTTGTATTCAATAAGGTCAGTAACACCAAGAGTATCCGAGAAAACCTCTGGAAACGACTGACACAACTTACGAATACTATCAGCCTGCTCCTCAGGTAGATGTCTAAGATCTAACAACATCTCATCCTGGGTAGGCGAAATGGATGAACATGATACAGAACTACATTTTAACAAAGGGATTTTGGAATTACTATCAAATTTGAAAGTGCACGACTTGCTCTGAAGGTCGAGCACTAGACCAGTGTGAGACATGAAATCAGCTCCCAATATAATGGGGCAAGGCAAGTGCTTGGCCACAAACAGTTTACATTTCCAAGTAAATTTAGATATACGAATTTTGGCATACAGAAAACCTAAAATTTCTAATGGAGAGGAATTTGCCGAAACATATTGAACCGAAGTCAAACAAAAATCAGGAAGTTTACAAATAGATTTTAATTTGGAATACCATTCAGCCGAAATAATGGAACAAACACTGCCTGAATCTAAAAGAGCAGTTACAGTCTCCTTATTCAATTCAATTTTGAGAAATGGAACAGGTGCGGAGGTATCCGCCGCGATCCTAAGACATTCTTTGGGACCTTCAAAAGACGAATTAGAGGAACAAAATTTCCCTGAGCTTTCGGCAGATTTACTTGGGGCTGAGCCTCGCAAAGAAGAGTTAGTCGACTCAGCCAAAGACACTAGTCACTTATGGTTGTTGGGGGAAGTTGCAACCGAAGTTGTGCAGGAGGGGGTGCTGTTAGCATTAGGGCAGTTCTTGGCAATATGGGAAAAAGCGCCGCATTTAAAACAGCCTTGGGATGACCCTGCTCCAGTCCTGGTCCCATTGGGTTTAATCAAGGGGCACTTGTTCCGAAGATGGTCAGGCGACCCGCAAGCGTAACATTTACAGGCAGTGACTGGTCGGCGAGGTGGAGGCCGAGGATTACTGAAAGAAGGAGGGGGCTCCCTCGCCACACGTAGTGTGTCGGCATATCTAACTCCTTCGGCTGAGACAGCCATAGCCTCTAACTCGGCAAAAGTTTGCGGACGCGACGCAAAACACAAGTATGATCGGTATGATGGAGAAATACCTTCCACAATAGCCTGTACAATTTGATCTTCAGGGAAATGTAGAGCAAATAACCTAGTGTAGAACTTAATATCTTGGATGGAAGTCGGCAAGGTTCTCATCCAGACGCTGTACTCGGTAGTAGTACTTTTGAATTAGTGAAGACCTAGCTCGGGCCGGAATAAAATTTGCTAACAGATGGGCATGGAATTCTTCTATGGAAGATTGTTCAGCAATTGCCGTAACTATCTTGTCTGAGAGAACACCAACGGAATAGGGATAAATAATCTGCAGAATTTGACGTGGAGAAAGAGAAAACACAAGAGCATGATCCTGAAACTCAACGAAAAAACTTAGAAAGGCAATAACATCACTGGTGGAATTAACAGAAAACTTAGAAATACCTTTGAGCAGCATTGATAACGGATGGGGAAAACTGCTGAACCCAGGTGACATAGAAAGTAGAGGCCTAAGTGGCGGAGAAGCTGGTTCATAAGGTGCATTATTCAGCGAGGTACGACGCTCAGATTCGTTGTCTAATGGGGCAGAGGTTTGTTGAGCTCCAACAGCTCTCCTATTTGCTTCTCCTTTAGAAGACTCTTCCTCGCTAACTACGTTTACCGTAGCGGGTTGATCAGTTTTGGGAGGTACTGCCCCAGTTAACAATAGGCTAACCTTACTAGATAAATCGGAAAGGTTTTCGAGGACGGCACTAGCCTCCTTCCCTTGAGTATCATTCAATTTAAGAGACAACAGATCACTAACGCTATTGGAAAAATGGTACAATCTAGCTTGTACACGTTTAAGTTGATTAGGTGATGGATCACCCCCTTCAAAAAAACCAACTACCGATGCTAGCTCAGTAGCATTATCAGTGATCGTGGAGAGAGCGTCATCAATTTTTCTCCCAAAGTCGGGATGGTAATAGGCAAATCAAGGGAATCTTTTAGCTTATTGGTGTCTATCGCAACCGTGCCTCCAGATTGAACATTCCTAATCGTTAATTCATAGATCAATTCCTCCTTGCGCAAATAGCCGGGATAGAGGACGTCGCGAGGGCCGGACATGAAAACAAAAAATTTAGAAATATAAAAAAAATCCATCAACTGAGAAAATTGTTAGAGTTCGAATCGAAAACAATGTTTAGCCATCAAAAGGGGCTAAATTGAATCTCATTCAACCACGCTCTGCTACCACTTGTTCCGAGGTATCTGTGGAACAGCAGAGGTGAAAGAAGGTGCGGGCTGGAATAGAACTCAACTACCAAATTAAAGTTAATTTAAAACTTTAACACACCGGGCGAGTTGGCCGTGCGTGTAGAGGCGCGCGGCTGTGAGCTTGCATCCGGGAGATAGTAGGTTCGAATCCCACTATCGGCAGCCCTGAAAATGGTTTTCCGTGGTTTCCCATTTTCACACCAGGCAAATGCTGGGGCTGTACCTTAATTAAGGCCACGGCCGTTTCCTTCCAACTCCTAGGCCTTTCCTCTCCCATCGTCGCTATAAGACCTATCTGTGTCGGTGCGACGTAAAGCCCCTAGAAAAAAAACTTTAACAAGGGTTATATTTTCTTTTCAAAATCAACAAATAACAAAGTATAACAGGTACCAAGTAGCAGATCAACAAATTAAAAAATTACAGATTACAGTTCGTTACAAGTTTTGGGCTTCGAGCCCCACAATTACAATCATTGAGCTATGAGCCCAACTTTACCAATGTACCCAGTTCATACAAAGGGGCAGAAAACCCCAATCATGCCAAGGAGCACCAGCTCCCAATTACCATGTTAAGCCTCCTAGAGGCACGTTTCACACACAAGAAAGAGCAGATGCGCTCTCAAAGTCTTCAAGCCTATTTAAGAGGCCATAAACTGACTTTACACTAACTGCCCTCAAGGCACACATACAGTGAAACAGGGGTATCTAATACCCAATCTACGGGGCCTTCGCAGGAAGGAAAACAAAACGGGTTAAGTAAAGGGCCCAAAATACAAAATTGAATGGAGGCGATAACTTGCACTCCTACACAAGGTTTTTGTCTAAAACCTATGTGGCGCTAGGCCGGTCATACAGGGGCTAATCCCAAGCTAGGGAGGTGACACGTTTGAGAAAACTTACTACATTAAAGAAGAGAAGAACGGTTATGAAAACATAGTCACCTCCTTTTCAAAATGAAGGGGAGTTCGAGAGGGTGAAGCACTCTCTATCCCCGCTTTACAGTTCAAGAAATCAAGAAATAGTAGTTTTTACATAGATAGCAAAAAGGAATTACATTTTAAGGAAGATGGATTACATTTTAAAGGTTTCGAACCTTCTCCGAGAGTTAAACTGCAGAGCTAGCAAGAAATAAAGATGTTAACAGGCCATTACCTTGTTGATAAAGTGCTTCCCGAAGAAAAAAAGGCGCCTCCCGCCCCCTGCTACATATTCACACACTAAGCAAGATGTCGATGGAGTGGCGACGAGCCATGAACCTCAGTAGTTTTATACCCAGAAGGAAGCTTCGAGACCTTTCATGAAATAAAAGCGCCACACCCCTTCCCTTTATTGGCTATCATCAAAAGTTACACACAACATGAACAAGAAACCTAGGATTGGAGGAAAATTAATTTAGAAAATTCGGGATTGCCTGAATTCAAAACAGGCGGAAAGAAAGGATTTATATTGCCAACCCACAAACCACAGAACAAAATTTAGTAAAAACAAAACTTAGGGATACAATATTTCTTCAGGAGACTACATTCCTTTACACCAGAGTCCTTTATCATAGTTTTTGGTAGAGACATCTGTTAGAGAATGTCCCAACTTCTTGACACGGATCAAACAAACACAAATCGAAATAGACACAGTTCAGAACACTTCAAAATTACCAAATTTACAGTGGTGACATCTTCCGAGAAACCGTTGAGTTAATTCAGTTTGTTAAAGTTCAGGCTTTCTCCTGTAGGGGAGTTTCAACTGGCGCAATATTTGAACTAGTGGCATGGAGGTGTACCGCCCGGTACAATTCAGTAGTGACACCTTCTGATTAATGTCCCAACTTCATGCCGTAGCATTTTCACATTTCGTTGGCTAGATATAGTTCATTAAGGCGCTTCTTTTGAATGAGTGGAGTTGAGGTGTACCTCCCGGTATAATAATAATAATAATAATAATAATAATAATAATAATAATAATAATAATAATAATAATAATAATAATAATAATAATATAATAATAATAATAAACCCATCGCCCGGTGGGAAACCATTGCAATCAGCCACCCGAGTATTGGCGGGAAAACCATAACTATTCGGGTAAGGAGGAAATGCCTGCCCACAGTCGGAGAACATCTTGAGGCCCTCCAGGGTTAACAACCTTGGTTGTGTTCAGAATGAGCAATTTGCTCCAAGCTAAGCTAAAGCCTCTCAAGCATGATGGTAAAACAAAGACATGAAGTTAATACCCCAGGTGGCAACTTTTCAAAGAAATCCACCGTCGCTTACAAGCGACGCATGCATCCCGTTCGGATTCTGGGGGGTGGGGGGAGAGATGCAACATCATGCTAAAGACGGGTCGGAGCGTCTTGGAAATCCTGAACAGTCACGAAAGCTGAAACCCATATCTAAGACCTTTTTTTTGGCAACATTCAACATAAACAGTCTAATACAAACTGGTAAGATGAAACAGCTGAAAAATGCCCTCCACGAAAATAAAACCGCAGTAATGGCTCTGCAAGATACTCGCTTCACTGACGAAGATACGTTTGAGTATGAAGGGTAACGGTTCTTCAAGAGCAAATCCCATAAGAGAGTAATGAAAATCACCCCTATCTTCGGTACAGCTTTTGCTGTCAACACCAGAATCCTTAGGTCAGTCTCAAATTTTCCAAGTGTTAATGATAGGTTATGCCTACTATCCCTGCGGTGTGCAAATAAAACATATACGGTAGTCGATGCACATGCTCCAACTAATGAACAAAAAAAAAAGAAAGACCTGGAAGACACAGATAGATTCTGGAACGTCTTGGATGCCAGATTGGCGAAAATCCCGAAACACACGTCAAGATCCTAATGGGTGATTTTAATGCACAGGTAGGACGTGAACGGAAACACAAGAAAGTTGTTGGGCTCCTCCCAGAACACACAAGAACCAACAAGAATGGAGAACGCCTCGTTGAGCTATGTGATAACCATAACCTCCAACTGATGTCAACACACTTTCGTCACTTACCAAGCAAACAGACGATATGGAGATGGCCAAACAAAACAATAGGAGAATTCCAAAAAGACCATGTTGCTATATCTCGAAGATACAGTCCGGAAATCATAAACGTTACCGTAAAAAAGGGAATAAACATAGACTCAGATCACTACGTATCAGTCAGCAAGTTTCGGCCAATCCCTCTCAACAAAATAAAGAACTTACCATAATTCGCTTTGACACAAGAAAAAAAAGCTCAGAGAAAGAGAGAATGAATTCGAAGAACTTTCCCAACCACTGGAAAACGACTTCAACAGCACGAGAAAGCAGACGATACAAGCTGCAAAAGGAGTGGCCGAAGTCAAGAAGAGGAAGAAACACACGTGGTGGAACGATAACTGCGAGAAGACCATAGGGGATCGTCTGAATGCCTGGAAAATGGTTTACACCTCGAAAAAAGAAGATTTGAAGACGTACAAAACACAACAAGCACAAACAGCAAAAATAATACGCAGTGAGAAACGCAAGTATAAAAAGGAACTACTGGACATGATTGAACAAGACTTTCATAGAGGCGAGACCCGTGAATTTCAGAAATTTTAAAAAGAAGGTACAAGGATACAAGGCATCTTCCCTTTGCTCTCTAAGGAAAGATGGAACTCATGCAACATCAAATGAAGAGAACTGCGGCATCTTAGCTAAGTATTTTAACGACCTTCTAAACTGTGAAAAACCAGCCAACCCCATCAAAACAAACAAACCAGTGAGCCAAAACCTGCCGTCTTCTCCACCAAATCGCGATGAAATCAAACGCCACATAAAGATACTGAAAAATAACAAGGCTTCTGGTGAAGACTCCATGATTGCGGAACTGTGGAAACATGCCCCGGAAGAAGCAATTGGCATCCTACACCAAACCGTTGTAGATATATGGAAAAAAGAACAACTACCAGAGGACTGGAAGCTAGATTTGATACATCCTTTACACAAGAAAGAAATATAAGAGATGTTAACAATTACCGTGGAATTTGTCTTCTGTCAGTAGCCTACAAGATCCTGTCACTATGCATCCTTGAAAGACTAGAACAGCAAGTTGAACTCAAACTCGGGGAATACCAAGCAGGTTTTCGGACAGGCCGATCAAGTGCAGAACAAATACTTAACCTAAAAACCATAATAAGATACCATATGCTGAGAGGTTGAACCTATGCATCTACATTTGTAGACTTCAGGAAAGCATACGACTCCATCGACCGTGATGTGTTGCTTAACATCCTTGCAGAAATGGCGGTAGATGAGAAACAGCTGGTGATAATAAGGGCAACACTAACTAATACCAAATCCCAAATAAACTTCCAAGGATGTCTCTATGAACGCTTTGAGATCAAGACAGGCGTTCGACAGGGAGATGGGCTGTCACCTCTTGTTTTCAACTGCGTACTTGAGAAGGTAATACAGGAGTGGCGAAAGACGTTAAAAGAAAGAAACCTTTACAAACCCGTAAGGACTGAGACAAAGAAAAACGGAGTGGAAATAGATTGCTTAGCGTTCGCTGATGATATAGCAGAGGAATACTTCAACAGTAACAACTCAAGGGGCTTCCACAGGGAACTCAAGAAGCAGACGACGCAGTACGTGGCTCCCACACTTCATCTTAGTGGATCCGATGGAAGGCTTCATTTCAAAAGTAGGGACTGCACCAGTATTCTTCAGGGTACTTCCAAAATCTCTTCAGCGCAGAAGAACCTGAAGAGAGACTAACCTTCCAGATGCCCCTGCTAGGGGTCTAGATTCCATACCACCAACCAAGGAAGAAATAGATCCTTCACATCATACAGGACATATGGGTAACAGAGACCTTACCAGAAAGACGGACCTCAAGTGTGATCTATCCTCTACACAAGAAAGGTAATCGACTGACATCAACAATTACATAGACATCTTTTAATATCTGTCATATAGAAGATCTTCCCTAATGCCCTGCAGACTAGTCATCAACCAACTTGACTCCCATCTGGGTGACTATAAGACCGGTTTTCGCGCTGGTAGATCTTGCGCAGAGCAGATACAATATCTTAGACCATCCTTGCATACTGAAGTCGCTGTGAACACCCATGGATAATCATCTGAGTAGATTTCCAGGAGGCATATGATTCAGCAGACAGACAGACCCTCTTCTCCATACTGTGGGAACTAGACCTAGGAGACAAGATCTCCAGACTAACCCAGGCTACTCTGAGGAACACCACCTCCAAAGTTGAGCTCAGAGGTGTGCTCTCCGAAAACTTCCCCGTCCAAACGGGTGTGGGACAAGGTAACAACTTCTCTTGCATCTGTCGGAATTGGGATAGGTCTTGTATGATGTTTAGTGGAATATCTAATTGTTCTATGCCCGATTTCACTGCGGTAATCCATTTGTTCTTAGAAGCTTTCCCTCTGCCTGTTGTGTTGAAGAGCTTACCGGTTAGCCTACAGGGGTCCATGCGCGTTAAGAGGTAGCAGAAGGTTAGTCGCCTTTTTCGCATGGATGTGATTATGTCTTCATGATCATAGAGCTCACTGTTGTGCCTGATCCTATAAATACCATCTTTCTCTCTTATGGGTCCTAATATGCTCTTTAAGATTTCCCGTTTCTTGAGCTCTGCTTTTCCTGAGTGAGCCCTGGCCTTATCACGGAATTGTTATGTTTAAGATTCTTGGAAAGGTATTTGGACGTGTACATGCTCTTGCAGGAATTGTAGACCCTGTCCAATTTGGCACACCAAGTGTCTGTTGCCAATGATTCAATCTCATTGGCTGATATTAACTCTCCCAGGTACTTGACTGCAAGAACTTCACGAATGGTGGTGCATTGTAGTGGGAATGATATTGTTTGGGTCATCAGTCCATAGACTGGTTTAATGCAGCTCTGTATGCTACGCTATTCTGTGCTAACCCTATTCATTTTTATGTAACTACTACATCCTAACCCTACCGCACGTAAACTCCGGCTCAGGAACACCTCTGCGGAGGTTCGGACCTACCTTCAGGCAGAATAACCCTTGCCTACTACATCCTACATCTACACTAATCTGTTTTTCATATCCATACCTTGGTCTTCCCCTACCGTTCTTACCGGCCACACTTCCATACAAAATTAGCGGAACAAGTCCTGGTTGCCTTAAGATGTGTTCTATCACTCTATCTCTTCTTCTGGTCAAATTTCGCCAAATCATTCTCCTCTCACAAATTTCCTTCCGTACCTCGTAATTTGCGATTCGATCTACCCCTCTGACCCTCGGAATTGTCTGTAACACCTTATTGCAAAAGCTTATATTCTCTTTCTTTCTGAGCTAGTTATGTCCAAGTTTCACTTCCATACAATGAATGCCACGCTTCAGGTGAACGTCTTCAATCACATCTTTCTAATTTGTATGTCAATGTCAAAAGTGAGAAAATGCATTTTCTTGGGAAAGGCTTTTCTTGCTTGTGCTAGTCTGCATTTTTATGTCCTCCTTTCTTCTGCCATCCCCCTCAAACTCATTGTACTAAGTCGATCCCTAAATATGGCACAGCCGATAGGAGGTTTGTAATGACTGTGGCACCTCAGAATGATCAAATTAAAGTTGTTAACTTCTTATTTTAATGGTTTAATTTCATTAACATTTCTCGCGTAATTATTTAAATAAAACAATACATTTTCATTGTATAAATAATATATTACTATTTAAAAATACTAGAAAGTTCAATAATTTTCCCACCATCTTCAGTGTTGTGCCCTTAACATAGGTTATTCCTAACAATATTCATCTACTTCATTAAGACCGTTTCCTAATCTAATATTTCCTTAATCACCTGACTTCTACTGCATTCTATTACTTCTGTTTTGGATTTCCCTATTTTCATCTTGTACTCATTCTCCAAGACTGTGTCCATGCCACTGAGCACTTTCTACAGATCTTTTGCAGGGTCCGATAAAATAACGATAGCGTACGTGAATCTCAGAGTTCTTATTTAATCTCCTTGGAATGTGATTGCTTGTCCAGATTCCTCTTTGATTTCCTTCACAGCATGTTCTATATAAACATTGAAAAGAAGAGGGGACAAACTGCATTCCTACCGACACGAGGCTGACGTATTTGAGCACCTTCGAATACCACATAACTGAGCCAGGATCGAACCTGCCAAGTTGGGGTCAGAAGGATATCGCCTGAGCCACTCAGCCCGGTGGGATGAAACGATACTGACAGAAAGTAAAGAGAAAGGTGAAAAATAATATATTTAAGGCGTTGAAAAATGATTGACACCCCCTCCATAACTTGCGGAAAGATGTCCAATAAAGTCGTCTTTTACCACCGGATGACGTTGCTACTTCTGGTAGAACAGGGGCTGCGTCATTTCTGCCGGTGTGCAGGTGCATTCCTCGACAAAGTTCAGACAACATGGAAGCAGGCAGTCATGGAAGGAAAGAGTGGCTTCTTTACACATTCACATGAGGTTAGCAGCCGTATGTGGGGAAGCAGCCCCATGATGCAGAACCGTGTTTCGCTGGATATCAGAGTTCAAAGACGACTCGGACTGTGCTAAAAGAAATATAATCATTGAGCGTCTAACAACTGCACGCATACCAGACAGTACCCATCGCGTGTTCGATTTGACACTGGAGAGATAAGAACGCAGCAGGTTTGTCACGCGAAACACTGCACACCTTCGTTCATTAGGATTGTGAAGATGAAAAAGGCCTGTGCTCAATGCATTCCCCGTTCTATCACCATTGTACAGGCCCAGAAGAGTGTGGAAGCATGCCAACAGTTGTTACATCAGTACAGCGTGGATCTGGCAAAGTTCTTTGAGCGTCTGGTCACCGTCGGCGAGTCATTGTTCAGGCTCGGGACTCTAGAGAAGAAATACCAGTATATGAATTGGAAACACGGTGGGAGCCTTCCTCCGAAGGAAACATCGCCGGGACTATTCGTTCGGAAGCAAAAATGGTGATTGTACTCTGCGATCAGGAGGGGATCCCTCCCGCAAGACGACCGTCGAAAGTGATAGTATTGCAATTCAATGCATGAACTCCGCCGACGCATTCTGCAACGCTGCCACGGAAAATAGGGACCGAATGACAACGTGCGGCTACGTGGCAGTCGGCAGACCACTCCCATCCTGGGTACTCTGGTTCGTCATCCGCCATATTTTCGAGATCTTTCACCTAGCACTATGTTGTCTGATGCAATGAAAATTGGTCTTGGTGGCGCCGGGATATCCATCAAAAATGTTTTTTTTAATTTTAGCTTTCGATTTTCACCATTTAGCCACTCTATGTTAAATATTACAAATTTTGTAATGAGTCATTATTTGATTCTTGCTAGATACACACAACGTGATGAAATGAAACATATTGAAATAGGCACAATTTTAATATTAAGTGCAACGCGCACACACAAAGCCCCTAGTGAGTTGAATTAATCAATCAGGGTTAAAATCTCCGACCTGGTCGGGAATCTAACCCGGGGCCACATATTCCAACGGGCAGTGCGCTCACCATTTAGGCACTGATCCGTACCAAAGCATGGTTTGCTGTGCAAGTATGGAAACTACCGGAACGATGACAAAGGGGCAAAGACTTTGGCGGGGATAAAATGAAATGGCGTACGGCTTTTAGTTCTGGGATTGTCCGAGGACAAGTTCGGCTCGTCAGATGCAGGTCTTTTGATTTGACGTCCGTAGGTGACCTGCGTGTGGTGATGAGGATGGAATGATGATGAAGACGACACATACATCCAGCCCCCGTGTCAGTGAAATTAACCAATTATGGTTAAAATTCCCGACCTTGCCGGGAATCGATCCTGGGACCCCTGTGACCAAAGGCCAGCACGCTAACAGTTTAGCCATGGGGCCGGACCTTGGCGGGGAATACCTCTAAAATAAACTGTGTTTATTTCATTTCAGTGAATGGTTACTGTGAAGAAAAAAACCCATTAAATGTTATTGTCGATAATTTTTGAACGCCCCAAGTAAAGACTGTCAAACGTGGTCTATAGATGGCCAAAACGAAAAGAAAGAAGAAGACGAAGAAGAATAGTCTAACATTCGTCACGGATAGGTGATACCGTGTATTTATGGTATCCCTTATCTGTCAGGATTTAACTGAATATTGTAGGACAAGTTTTGTGGTAGGTGTCATGAGATTTGGTATAAATTATTATTCCTATATTTCCTAGGAGCGTGTAAATATCTCAGAATGGTCTCCGAGTCAGGCGTGAAAAATTCAATTTAAATTATTCCCCGCAAATATGAGTTAATACATACGACTATATCATCATCATCATCATCATCATCATCTGTTTATCCTCCAGGTTCGGTTTTTCCCTCGGACGTAGCGAGGGATCCCACCTCTACCGCCTCAAGGGCAGTGTCCTGGAGCTTCAGACTCTTGATCGGGGGATACAACTGGGGAGTATGACCAGTGCCTCGCCCAGGCGGCCTCACCTGCTATGCGGAACAGGGGCCTTGTGGAGGGATGGGAAGATTGGATGGGACAGGCAAGGAAGAGGGAAGGAAGCGGCCGTGGCCTTAAGTTAGGTACCATCCCGGCATTCGCCTGGAGGAGAAGTGGGAAACCACGGAAAACCACTTCCAGGATGGCTGAGGTGGGAATCGAACCCACCTCTACTCAGTTAACCTCCCGAGGCTGAGTGAACCCCGTTCCAGTCCTCGTACCACTTTTCAAATTTCGTGGCAGAGCCGGGAATCGAACCCGGGCCTCCGGGGGTGGCAGCTAATCACGCTAACCACTACACCACAGAGGCGGACCATACGACTATATCAGTTAGTATAATCCACCCGTCGAACAAACGGACGCTCGGTTCGACATTACAAAGTGTCTCTTAAAGAATGTTAATGGCTCGGACATGTAGGAATAGACTGAGGTCCTGTTTCCGCCACGCCTGGCTTAAGCAAGGTTGTAATGAAGTGAAGACGCTACCGGGTTAGTCATTATCTCTAAATGATCGGAACAGAAGAGTACATGAAACACTTAAAGAAAGTGAATGGCTTCTCATATTATCTTTTAATTATCCCGAAGGTGTCTCAGATTACAAGATATTGGGAACAAGTTCATCTCATTACTGTGCTAAGCTCATTACGAGCACGCACCTCCGATAATCACCTCCCAGATACGACGAAGCAGGCCAAAACAAGTTCAACAATCCATGTCTTTGGATGTGCCTTTCCTCATAGTGGTGCAGGAGAGTTAAGATATTGTTCAAAATTTTCCTTACACATTGTGCGCTTTTTATTCAATATTTTTTTAAAAAATGCTATTTGTTCGGGGCGTCGACCTAGAAAGATATTTTGCGCCTACTTGCATCATATGTGAGGAACCTGTGTGCACTTTGTTAATGGCGGAAGTGTAAAGTTTTGAATGTGAGGAAAGGAACGTTAAAGACAACACAAACACCCAGTCCCCAGGCCAGGGATATTAATAATATACAATTAAAAACCCCTGCCCCGGCCGGGAATCGAACCCGGGGCCGCCGGGTGACAGGCGGACGCGTTGCCCCCTACACCGCGGGGCCGGCTTTCTAATCAATATAAGAATTATGAAAATTCTTCTTCATGAGAAGATACATTTTCAAATTATCATTGTTAAGAAGTCGATACTGGAGAGCATGACCTCTATGCAATCAAATGCTAAACGAAGAATGGGAGAAACAGAACGAAACATAATACGTTTTTACGTACGTACATAGTGATTGTCCGCCTCTGTGGTGTAGTGGTTAGTGTGATTAGCTGCCACCCCCGCAGGCCCGGGTTCGATTCCCGGCTTTTCCACGAAATTTGAAAAGTGGTACGAGGGCTGGAACGGGGTCCACTCAGCCTCGGGAGGTCAACTGAGTAGAGGGGGTTCTATTCCCACCTCAGCCATCCTGGAAGTGGTATCCCCCGACCCAGGGTCTGAAGCTCCAGGACACTGTCCTTGAGGCGGTAGAGGTGGGATCCCTCGCTGAGTCCGAGGGAATAACCGACCCTGGAGAGTAAACAGATTACGAACGAACATAGTGATTATGGTGATGATTATTTTTAAGGGGAAGTACAGCCAGACAACCATCCTCTCTTAACTTTAAGCAGAAGTGTAAACGGAAGAGGATGAAGATCTAATTAAAGAAAGGGCCACGAAAGGCATGAAAATGAAGGACTGTATAGACCTTGAAAATCGAATACCACTACGCCAGAAGAGAACACAGGTTGACCAAGGTAGGTCAGATAAGTTGTTTGTTTTGATTAGTGGTTTATCGTCACTCTAACACATGCGGGTTCTTGGTGATGATGGAATAAGAAAGGGGCCTGGCTGAGTGGATCAGGCGGTTGAGGCGCTGGTCTTCTGACCCCAACTTGGAAGGATCGATCCTGGCTGAGTACCTACTGTGCCATTCGACGGTGCTCAAATACGTCAACCTCGTGTCGGTAGATTTACTGGCACGTAGAACTCCTGCGGGACTAAATTCCAGCACCTCGGCGTCTCCGAAAACTGTAAAAGTAGTTAGTGGGACGTAAAACCAATAACATTATTATCTTTTCATCCTGTCTCCTACTCTCTAACAAGGAGAGGCCAGGCACTGCGTCCAACCAATTTCAACGAGCTTCAATGTACCTGGTGGTAACGTAGGCTAGACAGGATCTTAAATAAAGTTTTGTTGGTGCAACGTAGCGGAATTTCATACGTTCACTTACGTACCACAGGAGCATGAGACGAAAGGGAAGTGTTTCCTCTGGAGATATGGATGGAAAGGAGTCTGCTGTGCTAAATTACTGCACATAATATTTTCCTGCCCATGTGATTTGCGACTATTATGTCCAAATGATGGACATAAATTGGATATATTTTTCTGGTGGCTCATCGCATTGATTGCTTCCCTCCAGACTGTCTACGCTGCGTGCGCGGAATGAAAGTCTCGGTGTGCATCTGTTGTACTTCGCATTATTTAGAGCGTTTTTCAATTTGGTTACTGTTTTCATTTTTCTCCCTCTTAATCTTAGCATTTTTCTCTGTGTCTTCATTCTAGGAGGTACAATGCCAGGCACCCAACAGTATGGAACATTCATCTTATTTTGCATCTTGATGGCCTTTATTCTAGGCCCATTTCTACCTTTTATTCATTTCTCTGGGGACATTCCTACGATTTTTATTTTGTCGAGGGTGGCGGGTTTCACTCCTGGTGAAATAATTTTTTTGCATACTTGGTAATATTCTTCTTAAACCGCTTTGTGGTGTGAATTTTCTCCTCATGAACTTCTTGTAAGAAATTGATATACTTTTCACAATAGTGTTCTTTATCCCGAACACCAAATAGTATCCTGTTCTACAAGTATGTCGAATAAGTCTCGTGTATCTATATCCTGGAGCCATGTATGATTCAAATGTTGTTCAGCTTTGCATATATCTTCTGGGAATCTTCCCTGAGTTGCGTAAGTCATATGACTATTTTATTATTATACCATTGTCCTTATCCCTTTTTTATTCCTTGTTATTTCCTTTCATTGCCGTGGGCAATTATTTTATTCATTTGCTAACCTTCGTGCACAAGCCCACTGTCTTAACTCTTAGTTATACTTCCTCTTAAAACAATAATCACCACCACCATCAATCATCTTAACTCTTAGATTGCCATGGCAACATCAATCAACATTACAAGAAATTTATGATACCCTTATATTTAACGTGTAATTTCCATTCTTTCCAGCTTAATAAATCTGTGTTGTTCCCCATACGCTGCCTTTGGGTTCATTGTAGATAGTTTATCCACATTTGGTAGGAATGACGGGTCAAAATTCAAACCGTTCTATGTTTGTCTCGACCGAGCGATCCGGCCATTGTATTCCTGTCCTAGGTATTTCCTGCGTGGATTATGTGATTTTGAGTGTTAGAAGGGAGTGGGCCAGATGACACAAGAGAGTAGTAGTTGGCAGAAAGATTTACGGTAGACTACGATATCTCAAATAATAATTTAAAAAAAGAAACAAAACAAAACGGTATAATAATTAAGAGACATTGGCCATTAGTACCACATGTTCGTGTATTAAGAAAATGTAAGATATACTATGTCCGCCTCTGTGATGTAGTGGTTAGCGTGATTAGCTGCCACCCCCGGAGGTCCGGGTTCGATTCCCGGCTCTGCCACGAAATTTGAAAAGTGGTACGAGGGCTGGAACGGGGTCCACTCAGCCTCGGGAGGTCAACTGAGTAGAGGTGGGTTCGATTCCCACCTCAGCCATCCTGGAAGTGGTTTTCCGTGGTTTCCCACTTCTCCTCCAGGCAAATCCTTCCCCCTTCCTTGTCTATCCCTTCCAATCTTCCCCATCCCCCGCAAGGCCCCTGTTCAGCATAGCAGGCGAGGCCGCCTGGGCGAGGTACTGGTCGTTCTCCCCAGTTGTATCCCCCGACCAAGAGTCTGAAGCTCCAGGACACTGCCCTTGGGGGGCGGTAGAGGTGGGATCCCTCTCTGTGTCCGAGGGAAAAACCGAACCTGGAGGGTAAACGGATGATGATGATGAAGATATACTATTGAGGCTACAGAAAAGTTACTGACGAAGTTCACCGATTTTTATAAAAAAAAAAAAAAAAATGTTTATCCACAGGGGAAGAATCATTGAATGTAATGAAGAACAGTCTTTGTGACAGAATATAATAGATTCATATTGCGAATATTCGTATTATAACAGACTACTCGTATTCCCAAATTAATCTTGCATTTCATTAAAATAAATGTGTGTGAATTGTTTGCTTTGTCAATTTAGTAGTCAGCAATTGGGACCATGTCATTAATGAAATATATTATAAACTATGCAATCTGTAGTATGAATCTATGATGTTGGAAAGAACCTCAGGATATACAGTAAGGTACTAGTCCAATAGTTTCCTCGAGTGCGTATCGTGGTCCTTAGAACAACATTGTCAGCGCCGAGATTTTAATCTCATGACCAATTGTACTAGGTCAAAAACACCCAAATAATCAAAGTAATCTGAAAACATTTGCTTATTTCAATTCTTTGAATATCGATTTGATTATTTATGTGGTTCATATTTCACTTCAGTTGACTATTCCATTACATTTCTTTGATTTTATCTGTTAACAACAATTATTCCCTTAATGCAGCGGCCCTTCACCCAGAACATGAACTGATGTTTCTAGAACGAGTAGTACTAGCATCAGCAAGGGCTACTGTTCTGTGACTTCATCGTTAATTGGCTGCACTCATTACCAGAGATCGAATCCAATTTACAGTTCTGGTGGAAGGGGTGGGGGATCTTGGAGAAGACGCGGAGCCTCATGAATAGCAAACAGTTCTGTGGGAAGCCCAGCAACCCTTCAGCTCATGACCTAATTATTTTTTTTGCTCCTATGCTCCAGGTTATTTGAAATAAATCATAGCATAAAAATTAACTATCGCCTTATACCGTAGTTACCGTAGCTTATTTTTAGCTTTCTATTTCATCTGAAACACCAGATTTGGCGTCCTGAATTATATACCTTGCCTCGGGCAATTTCTGTGAAAGGCTACATCACATACTCATTATAACTACTTAGTAACTCAGAAAGTGAAAACAGAATCATTACAATGTAATTATTCCTTACCGAACTCGATAGCTGCAGTCGCTTAAGTGCGGCCAGTAAGTTATCCAGTATTCGGGAGATAGTAGGTTCGAACCCCACTGTCGGCAGCCCTGAAGATGGTTTTCCGTGGTTTTCCATTTTCACACCAGGCAAATGCTGGGGCTGTACCTTAATTAAGGCCACGGCTGCTTCCTTCCCACTCCTAGACCATTCCTGTCCCATCGTCGCCATAAGACCTATCTATCTGTGTCGGTGCGACGTAAAGCAAGTAGCAAATATATATATATATATATATATATATATATATATTCCTCACCGAGCAAATGGCCGCGCGGTTTGGATCCCGTAGCTACCAGCTTGCATTCGGAGATAGTGGGTTTGAACCCCACTGTTGGTAGCCCTGAAGATGGTTTTCCGTCGTTTCTCATTTTCACAGCAGGCAAATACTGGGGCTGTACCTTAATTAAGGCCACGGCCACTTCCTGCCCACTCCTAGCCCTTTCCTATTCCATTGTCGCCATAAGACCTATTTGTGTCGGTGCGACGTAAAGCAATTCTAAAAGTAAATTAAAATAATAAAAAAATAGTTGTACATAACGCATATACCTCTCGTTGATCATAGATAAGAATGTTAGGATAACCACCGAATGTTCTTTTATTTTTTATTATTCCTCCTCCTAGCTCTTCTTCATAGCAAATTCTGGGGTTATGGACTGGTGGGATGAACGGCAGGATTTTTTCTTTTTTGCTAGTGGTTTTACGTCGCATTTACATATAGAAGGATTTCGGCAACGCAAGGGTTGGAAAGGTCTAGGATTGGGAAGGCAGCAGCCGTGGCCTTAATTAAAATACAGCCCCAGAATTTGCCTGATGTGAAAAAGGGAAAACCATCTTCAGTGCTGCCGATGGTGGGATTCGAGCCCACAATCCCCCGAATGCAAGCTCACAGCTACGCGACCCTAAACGCGCAACCAACTCGCTCAGTTTCGCAGGAGGTTTTAATCTATTGTTCATAAACGAAGAATTTTGTTTGTTTGTACAATTCAAATTTTAGTCTCATACTTTGTTTTCATCTGGGATAAGATGTACAAAGGTCGAAAGTAAGTTCATATCAGGGTTCGCCGTTTCTCTGTTCCGCCATCACGGGAAATCGACTGCACATAATTTTGCAAGTCCAAGGATAGCCGAGTTGTGAACTAGGCTATGCATTTTTTGGTTAGTTTGCTGTAGCGTAGCTATATTAAGGAGTCCAAAATAGTAAATCTCCAATTTCTTCATTAATATTAGCTGAATCGAAAAACAGGTCTCAAGCTACGAAAGTAAAATTAATTTAAAATTTAACAAGGTTATATTTTCTTTTCGAAATTAAGAATAACAATTACGGCAGGTACAGTGTAGCAAGGCAACAACAGTTCCAATTACAGGATTTACAGGATTTGGGCTTCGAGCCCCAAATTCACAATTCTTGAGCAATTAGCCCGACTTTACTCCAAAATAAATTTTACCAGAGGGGCCGAAAACCCCGTTCATGTTCCAGAGCACTTGCTCCAAATTACACAGAAAAGCCTCCTCGAGGCATACAACACTTAATTTTCAAGAAAGAGCCACTCGCTCTCAACTTTAAGCCTCTCAAAGGCCACACCAAACTCCACCTTCAAGTTGTCCTCTCTGGACATAGACACAGGGGTAAAATACCCAACCTACTGAGATCTATTAAGTGAGAAAAGATTAATTACTTGACCTCTAAAATAACAATTTGAGAGGAGGCGAACTTGCGCTCCTAATACGCTTTGTTTAAAACCTACTTGGCACTAGGCCGTTAATACAAGGGCTAATCCCATACTAAAGAGGTGACTTAAGAAGGAAACAATTTACATTAAGTCGAAGAAGAATAGGTTGAGAAAAATATAAGTTCACCTCAAAACAATATGAGTGGGAGCTCGAGAGGGTTAAGCACTCTCTATCCCAATATGTAGTTTAAAAGATAGAATAAATACAAGTTTCTTTACATTTTAAGGAAGGTTACATAATGGAAAAACTTCGGACCCGCCCCGAGAGTTAAACTGCTGAGCAAGCAAGAAAAGAAGTAATTAATCGGCCATTACCTGGTTGTTGACCGCTGCCGGAGAAAGAGGCGCTTCCCGCCCCCTGCTATGTACTTTACACACTGAAAGATGGAACAGAAGTGGCACAGAGACCCAAAAATCAGCAGTTTATATCCTCTCGCGGAAAGTTCGAGGCGTTTAGGGGAAGAAAACACCCGCCCACAATAACTTTATTGGGTAGGATACAGCAACATATTCAAGTTGGGGGAAGATACATCCGATTGGTCAGAAATTAATAAAAGAAATTCGGGATTGGCTAAATACAAAACAAGGGGAAAGAGAGGGGTATACAGCCAACTTAAACAATAACAGAAAGAAATTTAACAAGAAACAAACTTTTGAAATAAAAATTTCTCAAAAAAAAAAACCAGTTCTTTCACTCCGCACTAGGGTGCACTATTGTTGATCTTCAGTAGTGTCCTCTAGAAGAGAAAGTTCACACTTCTTTCTTCAAGCAAAACAAAAATACGTCGAAAATGACACAGTTCAAAAACTCCAAATTTTCCACGTAGTGACATCTTCTGAGAAATTTGAAAATTAATACCGTTAATAAAGTTCAGACTTCCTCCAGCAGAGGAGTTTCAATTGGCGCACATTTTAAATTAGCGGCGTGGAGGTGTACCGCCCGGTACAGACCTCCCCCCTCAAAAGTTCCTCCAGGGGTGACACATGAAATTTGTTTGAAAACAAGGTCCAATTTTTGATGTAGATATGGAGATTAATTGCCGAAGAATTTATAAGATTTTCTTAATGTGGTTTGGTTCAGTTTCAAAATTTTTGTTGTAACTGGAGAAGTAAAGTTTTTATGTTTGTAGAAGTTGAATTCAGAAAGAAAACTTTAGTTTTTAAAGTTGAGGAAAATTTTCTAAGTCCACCAAATATTGCAGTAGAATACCCAAGAAAAGGTAGTAAAGTTGATCTGGAATGTCCATATAGTTGATGTTGATTAAGTTGGATGGCCAGACCGGCCGTTGCAGCTTGCGTCCAGAGGAGGCCGCTCGGACCCCTCAAGTACCCTGAGATACCGCTCGCCCGCACTATGAGGGGAGCAGCGGCCGTGGTGAACATATACAGGCTGCGGGCCAGTAGCAGGTCGTGCGCCGCACATCAGCCTTGGCCGGGAGGAGAGCTCCGGCTCGCCGTGCACATGTGGTCCTCGCTGGGGAAGAGGGGGCCCTTCCTCTGACCCAGTCGCAGCACGGCGCCGCGCGGCTGCGGGGGCACTGAAACATTAAAGCTAGGCGGCAGAATTGTTGGACCATCATCATTTTTGAGGGCACAGGCTTTGTGGAGAGGTTGAGGGGCCAGCGGCGTGCAGAAATCCATGGCCTTAATTAAGCCACTGTGTAGAGTGGAGCAGGAGGCGGGAGCGTGGTAATGGCCGTGGCAAGGACAGGATGGCAGTTTAACCGTGCGGGAGGGGTTTACAAAAAACTTACATATGAAACAAAATATTATAGAAGGGGCAGAATGCCTTAAAAGTGAAAACTCAAAAAAATATAACCTTCATATTCCTTTCACGCTTATATGAAGCAAGTTAACCCAGAAATTACACCGGTTTCACCTGTGACAGGTGAACCCTAAATATCCTCTCGGTAGCTGGATTACTTAATAATAACGTAACCGGCGTCAGGAAATCGAGAATGACACACGGCCCATGAAATCTGGGGGCAAGCTTGCCCGCGGGAACAAAATTCTTGACCATCACTTGGTCACCTACCTTCAAATTGGTGGGTCTCCGTCCACGATCATACCTTTCCCTAACCTTTTCATGAGACACTTTAAGATTGGCTTTAGCCTTCTTCCAAAGATCTTTAATGTTGTCCGGATCTATTGTCTCAGGTAGAATGTCACTCAGAGACCAGAGGTTAGAGAGCGGGGTGTTGGGAACAAACTTGAACATCAAAGAAGCTGGAGTAAATTTATGTGATTCATGAACCGCCGAATTCAAGGCAAAAGCTAACCAATGCAGGGACGTGTCCCACCTGGAATGATCTTCATGGTGATAGGCAATAAGCGCGGACCTGAGATTACGGTTAACCCGTTCAGCCAGAGATGGTTGAGGGTAATAAGCAGAAGTTGTCACATGAGAGATGGACAGGTCAAAGCAGAACTTACGAAATAAATTAGATGTAAAAGCCTTAGCATTATCAGATACAATATATTGGCACTGACCGAAAGAAGCAAAAATAGAATTTAGGCAAGTAATGGTGGACTGAGCGGTAGCCAGCTTAGTCGGAAATAACCAGGAAAATCTAGTAAAGACATCTACGCATACAAAGATGAACTTGTTGGCATTTCCCTTTGACTGGGGGAAGGGTCCTACATAATCGATATACAGGCGTTCCATGGGACGCGACGCTTGATGCGAAGACAAAAGGCCTACCTTGGTGGACATGGTGGGTTTACTGAGCAAACAAGATTTACAAGCTTTTACTAGTTCCCGGATTTCACCGTCCATACCCTTACAGATGAACATTTCACATTTCCTAATGGGGTCTCATGATAGTATTTGAAGATCATAGGCACAAGAATAGCTGGAACGACAACCTTCATCATCTTGTCATGCCTCGAAGGGCAACATAGAACACCATTCCTCAAAACATAAGGGACAACATGTTCCCCAGAAGAAAGGGTTTCCATTATCGGAGCCAGCGTCGGATCTTCACGTTGGTATTTCTCGATATCCCTGAAGAGCATGGGAGCATCAGTTAAGATGGCATTAACACCAGATAGTATGGACTCGGGAGGTGATGAACTGTCGACCGGTTCGTGGGTCTCGACGTCGTTGGAAAACATACGGCTGAGTCCATCAGCGACAACATTTTCGGTACCTCTGATATGCCGGACATCGAATTGGAAGGCAGAAATACGGATGGCCCAACGGGCTATACGACCAGTACGACGCGGCCTACCTAAGACCGAGCTTAAGGCTTGATTATCTGTCTCCAGGTCGAATTTGACATGTTCCAGATAGAGACGGAACTTCTCTAAGGCAAATAAGACTGCCAACCCTTCGAGCTCATAGATAGAATACTTGGCTTCTTGAGCCGACAAGGTCCTCGATGCATAGGCGATGGGTCGCCTCCCTAGTTCAGTCTCTTGAAGAAGGACTGCAGCTACTGCTGACGACGACGCGTCGGTTTGGACGATGAATTTCTTCGAGAAATCAGGCATAGCAAGTACAGGGGCATTACAGAGAGCTAATTTAAGATCTTCAAAAGCGGCTTGTTGAGAAGGTCCCCACTCGAATTTGATGCCTTTCCTACGAAGAAGGTTCAAGGGCGCCACTCTATTAGCAAAGTTAGGAATGAACTTCCTGAAGAAATTCACCATACCAATGAACCTGGCGATACCTTTAATGTCATTGGGAGGTTTAAAATCACGGATGGCCTGTGTTCTAGAATGATCGACCGCTACACCATCAGGTGACACAATACGCCCTAGGAACGACATAGAGGGCTTAGCGAAGGCAACCTTGGACAACTTGACAGTTAACCCAGCCTTACGAAGGCGATCGAGAACTTCTCGCAGATGATCTAGATGTTCTTCAAAAGTCTCTGAAAATACGACGACATCATCCAAGTAGTGATATAAGTACTCAAATTTGATGTCGGAGAAGACCCTATCTAGTAGCCTAGTGAGTACAGCTGCTCCCGTGGGGAGCACGAAAGGCACGCGGTTGTATTCGTATAAATTCCAGTCCGTGGCAAACGCTGTAAGATGTTTAGACTCTTCGGCTAGGGGAATTTGATTATAGGCCTGATTCAAGTCCAAGATAGTAAAGATCTTGGCCTTACGGAACCATGAAAAACAAGAATGAAGGTCGGGAAGGGGCACAGATTGTAACACCACCTTCCGATTGAGAGCCCTATAATCAATGACAGGCCTGAAGCCTCCTTGGGGTTTCGGGACTAGAAAAATAGGTGACGAATACGCCGACTTAGAGGGCCTAATAATACCATCCTTCAACATCTGATAAATGATTTCTTTCAGAGCCTTCATTTTAGGTGGCGATAGCCTATAAGGTGGAAAACGGACGGGAATCGAATCCGTGACCTCAATTTTGTATTCAATAAGGTCAGTAACGCCAAGAGTATCCGAGAACACCTCTGGAAATGACTGACATAATTTACGAATACTATCAGCCTGCTCCTCAGGTAGATGTCTAAGGTCTAACAACATCTCATCCTGGGTAGGCGAAATAGATGAACATGATACAGAATTACACTTTAGCAAGGGAATTTTACAATTGGACGCAAATTTGAACGTGCACGACTTACTCTGAAGATCGAGCACAAGACCAGTGCGAGAAATGAAGTCCGCTCCCAGTATGATGGGGCAAGACAAGTGCTTAGCCACAAACAGTTTGGTTTTCCATGTGAATTTAAAAATACGAATTTTGACCTGTACAGAACCTACAATTTCTAATGGAGATGAATTAGCCGAAACATATTGAACAGTAGATGAGCCATAGTCAGGTAATTTACAAACAGACTTCAATTTTGAATACCATTGGTCCGAAATAATTGAACAAACACTGCCTGAATCTAATAGAGCTGTTATAGGCTCGTTATTTAACTCAATCTTAAGAAAAGGAACATGTGCGGGGGTATCCGCCGCAATCCTAAGACATTCTTTGGGGCATTCGAAAGATGGATTTGCAAATTGAACGTTCCCTGAATTCACGACCTTTTTGCCAGGGGCTGAGCCTTGAGAAGCAGAATTAGTCGACTCAGCCGAAGCCGCTAGTCACATTTTATTATTGGCATTGGTGGAATTTGCACCAGAAGTTGAGCAGGAGGGGGTGCTATTTGAGTTTGGGCAATTCTTGGCGATATGTGAGAAAGCCCCACATTTAAAACAGCCTTGTGATGAACCAGCTCCATTATTTGCCCTACTAGACTTGATCAGTGGACACTTATTGCGAAGATGGTCAGGCGACCCGCAAGCATAACATTTACGAGGTGTGACTGATCGGCGAGGTGGAGGCCGAGTATTACTAAAAGATGGCGGGGGTTCTTTCGCGACACGCAAGGAATCGGCGTATCTCACTCCTTCCGCTGAGACGGCCAACGCTTCAAGTTCGGAGAAAGTTTGCGGGCACGCCGCGAAACACAAATATGACCTATAGGGTGGTGAAATTCCTTCTACAATAGCCTGTACAATCTGGTCTTCAGGAAAATGAAGAGCAAACACCCTAGTATAGAATTTAATATCTAGGATAAAGTCTGCCAAGTTTTCATCCAAACGCTGTACACGATAATAGTACTTCTGAATAAGGGAGGACCTGGCCCTAGCCGGGATGAAGTTAGCTAGCAAGTGGGCGTGGAAATCCTCAATAGATGATTGCTCGGCAATGGCTCTTACTATTTTATCAGAGAGAATACCAATTGCATAGGGATAGATAATTTGCAAAATTTGACATGGAGAAAGAGAAAACACAAGGGCATGATCCTGAAATTCGACTAAAAATCTTAAAAAGGAAATTACTTCACTAGTGGTATTAACGGAAAACTTAGAGATACCTCTGAGCAACATTGCCAATGGATGAGGCAAACTGCTGAACCCGGGTGACATAGTAGGTAAAGGTTTCAGTGGCAAGGAAGTTAATTCCGAACGTATATTATTCAACGATGCACGGCGTCCAGACTCGTTGTCCAATGGGGCAGAGATAGTTTGAGCAGCAACGGTTATCCTGTTAACTTCTCCCTTAGGAGGCTCTTCCTCGGAACCTGCATTCATCGTGGTGGGTTGATCAATTTTGGGAGGAATTTCCCCAGTTAACAATTGAGTGACCTTGCTAGATAACTCAGAAATATTTTCAAGTAGCGTACTAGCTTCCTTCTTCTGAACGTCATTCAACTTTAGGGACAACAGATCGTTAACTCTATTTGAAAAATGAAACAGCCTGGCTTGCACACGCTTAATTTGATTAGGAGAAGGATCATTTTCATCAAAAAAACTAACTACAGAGGCTAGCCCAGTAATATTCTCGACGATCGTGGAAAGAGAGTCGTCAATTTCTTTCTCTCCCAAGGTGGGGATGGAAATGGGCAATTCAAGGGACTCTCTAAGCTTGTTTGTGTCTACCGCAACCGTGCCTCCAGATTGCACATTTCTAATAGTCAATTCATAGATCAACTCCTCCTTGCGCAAGTAGTTAAGATGGAGAACATCGCGAGGGCCGGGCATAATGACAGAACAATTTTGAAAAACTCAAAACATTCCAGCAACTGAGAAAATGGTTAGAGTTCGGATCAAAACAATGTTTAGCCGTCAAAAGGGGCTAAAATGAGACCCATTCAACCACGCTCTGCTACCACTTGTTACCGTATTTTGGTGGTAGGTAGAGGTGAAAGAAGGTGCGGGGTGGTGAACAGGTCTCAAGCTACGAAAGTAAAATTAATTTAAAATTTAACAAGGTTATATTTTCTTTTCGAAATTAAGAATAACAATTACGGCAGGTACAGTGTAGCAAGGCAACAACAGTTCCAATTACAGGATTTACAGGATTTGGGCTTCGAGCCCCAAATTCACAATTCTTGAGCAATTAGCCCGACTTTACTCCAAAATAAATTTTACCAGAGGGGCCGAAAACCCCGTTCATGTTCCAGAGCACTTGCTCCAAATTACACAGAAAAGCCTCCTCGTGGCATACAACACTTAGTTTTCAAGAAAGAGCCACTCGCTCTCAACTTTAAGCCTCTCAAAGGCCACACCAAACTCCACCTTCAAGTTGTCCTCTCTGGACATAGACACAGGGGTAAAATACCCAACCTACTGAGATCTATTAAGTGAGAAAAGATTAATTACTTGACCTCTAAAATAACAATTTGAGAGGAGGCGAACTTGCGCTCCTAATACGCTTTGTTTAAAACCTACTTGGCACTAGGCCGTTAATACAAGGGCTAATCTCATACTAAAGAGGTGACTTAAGAAGGAAACAATTTACATTAAGTCGAAGAAGAATAGGTTGAGAAAAATATAAGTTCACCTCAAAACAATATGAGTGGGAGCTCGAGAGGGTTAAGCACTCTCTATCCCAATATGTAGTTTAAAGGATAGAATAAATACAAGTTTCTTTACATTTTAAGGAAGGTTACATAATGGAAAAACTTCGGACCCGCCCCGAGAGTTAAACTGCTGAGCAAGCAAGAAAAGAAGTAATTAATCGGCCATTACCTGGTTGTTGACCGCTGCCGGAGAAAGAGGCGCTTCCCGCCCCCTGCTATGTACTTTACACACTGAAAGATGGAACAGAAGTGGCACAGAGACCCAAAAATCAGCAGTTTATATCCTCTCGCGGAAAGTTCGAGGCGTTTAGGGGAAGAAAACACCCGCCCACAATAACTTTATTGGGTAGGATACAGCAACATATTCAAGTTGGGGGAAGATACATCCGATTGGTCAGAAATTAATAAAAGAAATTCGGGATTGGCTAAATACAAAACAAGGGGAAAGAGAGGGGTATACAGCCAACTTAAACAATAACAGAAAGAAATTTAACAAGAAACAAACTTTTGAAATAAAAATTTCTCCAAAAAAAAAAAAAAAAAAAACAGTTCTTTCACTCCGCACTAGGGTGCACTATTGTTGATCTTCAGTAGTGTCCTCTAGAAGAGAAAGTTCACACTTCTTTCTTCAAGCAAAACAAAAATACGTCGAAAATGACACAGTTCAAAAACTCCAAATTTTCCACGTAGTGACATCTTCTGAGAAATTTGAAAATTAATACCGTTAATAAAGTTCAGACTTCCTCCAGCAGAGGAGTTTCAATTGGCGCACATTTTAAATTAGCGGCGTGGAGGTGTACCGCCCGGTACAAATAAAAAAATAGTTGTACATAACGCATATACCTCTCGTTGATCATAGATAAGAATGTTAGGATAACCACCGAATGTTCTTTTATTTTTTATTATTCCTCCTCCTAGCTCTTCTTCATAGCAAATTCTGGGGTTATGGACTGGTGGGAAGAACGGCAGGATTTTTTCTTTTTTGCTAGTGGTTTTACGTCGCATTTACATATAGAAGGATTTCGGCAACGCAAGGGTTGGAAAGGTCTAGGATTGGGAAGGCAGCAGCCGTGGCCTTAATTAAAATACAGCCCCAGAATTTGCCTGATGTGAAAAAGGGAAAACCATCTTCAGTGCTGCCGATGGTGGGATTCGAGCCCACAATCCCCCGAATGCAAGCTCACAGCTATGCGACCCTAAACGCGCAACCAACTCGCTCAGTTTCGCAGGAGGTTTTAATCTATTGTTCATAAACGAAGAATTTTGTTTGTTTGTACAATTCAAATTTTAGTCTCGTACTTTGTTTTCATCTGGGATAAGATGTACAAAGGTCGAAAGTAAGTTCATATCAGGGTTCGCCGTTTCTCTGTTCCGCCATCACGGGAAATCGACTGCACATAATTTTGCAAGTCCAAGGATAGCCGAGTTGTGAACTAGGCTATGCATTTTTTGGTTAGTTTGCTGTAGCGTAGCTATATTAAGGAGTCCAAAATAGTAAATCTCCAATTTCTTCATTAATATTAGCTGAATCGAAAAACTGTAAATAATAAAACTTATCGAAGATATCATTTCCGATCTTTTATGTTTCATGTGTTTTGAGCATTCGAAAACTTTCTTTCTTTCTTAATCTGTTTATCCTCCAGGGTTGGTTTTTCCCTCGGACTCAGAGAGGGATTCCATCTCTACTACCGTCTCAAGGGCAGTGTCCTGGAGCGTGAGACTTTGGGCCGGGAGATACAACTGGGAACGAGGACCAGTACCTCGCCAAGGCGATCTCACCTGCTATGCTGAACAGGGGCCTTGTGCGTGGGGGAAGGGGGCGTTGGGAAGATTGGAAGGCGTAGACAAGGAAGAGGGAAGGAAGCGGGAGTGGCCTTAAGTTAGGTACCGTCCGGGCATTTGCCTGGAGGAGAAGTGGAAAACCACGGAAAACCACTTCGAGGATGGCTGAACTGGAAATCGAAACCCGCCTCTACTCAGTTGACCTCCTGAGGCTGAGTGAACCCCGTTCCAGCCCTCGTACCACTTTTCAAATTTCGTGGCAGAACCGGGAGCCGAACCCGGGCCTCCGGGGGTGGCAGCTAATCACACTAACCACTACACCATAGGGGCGGACGGTGATTACAGAATTCTTAAAAAAAAAATCCAAACATCTTCGTAAATACTTCGTCCAGTATTTAAGAATGGTACATAAAATTGTTTTAGGAAGTGCAATTCTTCGATTTCTTATATCTGATACACATTTACCGTAAGAGATATCATAATAAGGATAATGACTAATTTAGATGTTTATTGTTTAGTCTGTCAGGTGGTGGTGGTGGTGATTATTGTTTTAAGAGGAAGTACAACTAGGCAACCATCCTCTATATAACACTAATCAGAGTGAAAAAAACGGAAGGGGTCCGAAACTTCGAAAAATGAAGATATCGGCCAAAGGAAGACAAGGGCCACGAAGGGCGTGAAAATGAAAGACTCCCTAGCCCTCGCAAATCTAATAGCGTCGGGGTCGGAAAAGAACAAGAGTTGACCAAGAGAGGTCGGATAGGTTAGATGAAAGTGAGGAGCCTGGCACAAGTAAGTGGAAGCAATGTCAGGACTCAGCTAAGGGTCCCGTGGTCGCCAACCCACGCTCCAAAGTTCAGAGCCCCTGGGGCCCCTTTTAGTCGCCTCTTACTACAGGCAGGGGTTACCGTGGGTGTTATTCTACCGCCCCCACCCACAGGGGGATTTAGTCTGTCAACGACGTGCATCGTGCTATAAGGTTAAAAACCATGTGGTCATCACCCTCTACTGATGAGGAATATAACTATTAAAATGAAGATTTTAAGGAGAAATCACTCAAAAAATATGGGTAAAATGTTTCATAAAAACAGGAGGAATAAAAACCTTCTGCGGCCTGGAGCGCTCTATCATCGGCGAGCTTGAAAAAAAATGTTATGACGAACAATGGCCTACGCCTCTAAAACAGACCAACAATGATATTACACTGACGGGTAAAACCACAAAAATGTACACATACAATACAAACCAGCCGAGAAAAACCTCATGGCGCTACAGCACTAACAGAACTTTGATCTGCCAGGCAACCGTTCCTCTGTTCGAAGGCCTGCAGATTACGATATGATGCTTGGTCAGCACAACGAATCCTCTCGGCCGTTATTCTTAGCTTTCTAGACTGGGATCGTTATCCTCAGACAGACCCTAGGCTGAACTAGACCCAGATCCAGATTTTAAAAAATGTCTCTGGCCTGGCTGGAGTCTCCGGATGAGAGCCAACTCGCTACCTCTAGACTACAGCTACATCTGATAGTAAAATTATTGTGAGGTAAATACGCTCTTTTACCCTCAGAGGTTCGAAGAATGAGTGAACCAGAGAAAGCGAAGGCCTATAAAACGGACGAAAATGATATTTCCCAGGCGTCACAAATCTGAAGTCCACTTGGTGGCCGCGTTCGTTATGACGGTAAGTCTGTATGGTTAGCTGGTTCCACTCCCGCTGTTGTAGAAAAAGTCGCCATCAGAATTTTGGAAATCTGCTACCTGGGTGACAGCCCTAAATGTAGATCAATGATAATTGATTGATTTATTGTTAGCAAGCAGACTAGGAGAGATGGTGATACACAATTTCTAATCACTAGATCAAGTGCCAAAAGCATGGATTCAGTTTCAAAATTCTCCACAGTCGTTATATGCAGTGAGAGCATATGGCTCTGTTGATGGTAATACGTCCGTCGGATGGACGTAAAGCCTGGAGCAGATCCATTGGTGATATTCTACAGGAGCAGACTATGTGCCGACACCAGCTTTCACCCTCTCTCTACCTCATTATAATCATCACTACACACACACACACACACAGAGAGAGAGAGAGAGAGAGAGAGAGAGAGAGAGAGAGAGACGCGCAAGTTGCCTATGGGTGTCAATTAGAAAGCCCTGTATCAGCCACACGACATCATTCAACAAATCTAAGGGTACGTCCAAGATGCACGCTGGTTTTCTGAGTCAGACAGTCGGCGCTGAATGTCTGACTCCGAGTGGCAGGTGGGATGTGGGCATTATGAAAGCTGGTTGTCAGCGCAGACAGAGCTGCCACAAAAGAAAAGATATGAAATACAACTGATCAGTGCAGCATGGAACTAACAAGAGAACAGGCTGCGGCTCTATTGCTGCTCAGTGACAATGTTACAACCAAGTTAAAACGAATGAGAAGTGATATACATCCAATAAATGAATTAAGATATATTTACGGGGAGTACAAACACCTTTTTCCACAGTTACTTGTCGACGAAAACAG
This sequence comes from Anabrus simplex, assembly GCF_040414725.1. Classification (NCBI taxonomy): domain Eukaryota; kingdom Metazoa; phylum Arthropoda; class Insecta; order Orthoptera; family Tettigoniidae; genus Anabrus; species Anabrus simplex. The sequence continues at coordinate 182,596,036 of NC_090265.1, forward strand.
ATTTTTGAATATTTCAGAATGAGTTCGGATACGTTTTGTTTTATTTTGTTAAAATTTGAACACAGGCTTACGAAAAACTGGGCGAATTACCACACTCAACACGAAAATCAACAGCCTGCGCGGCAGGTTGTCTGAAACCAGAATGAACGAATCATTCCGGTAAATATCTGAGTCAGACTACCAGTGCGCAGGCTTCCTGCGCGCAGGTGCATTATGGCCAATCCCGCTTAAAAACACAGGACATACTTATGTCGACTCGGCGCCGACTGTCTGACTCAGAAAACCAGCATGCATCTTGGACGTACCCTAATACCGATAGAGTTGGAAGAGAGCATGAACGCCAGCTAGTCATCATGGAAATTATAATGTTCCGCTGGGCGATGGGCATCTCTCTTATCAACCGCGTCAGGAACGACACAATTCGGCAACAAATGAATACCGTGTCAATTGTGGACAAATACAGTAGCGTAGCCAGGATCGGTGGACTGGGACGGGGGTTATAGTTACAATGATGATAGAACACAGTGAAGGTGCTTGTGCGTGTGTCGTGTGGTGCGCGCATGCATGCCTGTCATTATAAGGACACTGATACAAGTGAATGATGTTGATAGTCAGATAGCAGAGCAGTAAATAATAATCATCATCATCATCTGTTTACCCTCCAAGTTCGGTTTTTCCCTCGGACTTAGCGAGGGATCCCACCTCTACCGCCTCAAGGGCAGTGTCCTGGAGCTTCAGACTCTTGGTCGGGGGATACAACTAGGGAGTATGACCAGTACCTCGCCCAGGCGGCCTCCCCTGCTATGCTGAACAGGGGCCTTGTGGAGGGATGGGAAGATTGGAAGGGATAGGCAAGAAAGAGGGAAGGAAGCGGCCGTGGCCTTAAGTTAGGTACCATCCCGGCATTCGCCTGGAGGAGAAGTGGGAAACCACGGAAAACCACTTCCAGGATGGCTGAGGTGGGAATCGAACCCACGTCTACTCAGTTGACCTCCCGAGGCTGAGTGGACCCCGTTCCAGCCCTCGTACCACTTTTCAAATTTCGTGGCAGAGCCGGGAATCAAACCCGGGCCTCCGGGGGTGGCAGCTAATCACGCTAACCACTACACCACAGAGGCGGTCGCAGTAAATAATCTTACATTAAAATACAGAACAAGGTCAACAGTTTTACAACGAATCGTATGTCGAGTTTACAATCTAAATTCCAACTTTCGAGGCTTCTTAGAAATTAGTTTCTACAGATCTGTTGGTTCTACAATTACGTCTCTGAATATTTATTTAGTTTATTGCCAGTTTATGTTTATTTTATTTTTGTACAATTGCAATGCGGGGGGGGGGGGCGGTTCTAACCAACCCCCCAGCAGCGCTGCCAAGACACAAAACATTCAGAATTAAAGATTGTTAGTCTGAAGCTCAGCGAAGTACAAGACCGCTCAAAATGGTATTCATTGACCTGCGAAGCGGACCCTAGGCCAGCTGGACAACGCTGGGAGGTAGAGTGATGCTATGTGAGAGGGAATCAATGATCCTGTCTTAAATTCGTGGGAGAGCCACGAATCGAATTCCAGCCGGTCAGATAGAAAATTTTATATTACTCCCTACAACGGGACAGACAATTTCAAACTAGCTCTTTATAATTCTAACTTTATCTGGCTCCATGGCTAAATGGTTAGCGTGCTGGCCTTTGGTCACGTGGGTCCTGGGTTCGATTCCAGGCAGGGTCCGGAATTTTAACCATCATTGGTTAATTTTCCTGGCACGGGGGCTGGGTGTATGTGTTGTCTTCATCATCATTTCATCCTCATCACGACGCGCAAGTCGCCTGCGGGTCTCAAATCAGCGGAACTTGTCCTGGGATCTCCTGACACTAAAAGCCATACGCCATTTAATTTCATTCTAATTTTACTTGTGTTCTTAAGTCCTGGTGTCTATCTGTCAGGTCATCAGCCCAAAGGCTGGCTGGATCCTCAAATAGCACCACCAAAGGTTATGCGGTCGCAAAAACCGATGGCAGCGCCAAAATGAGACGTACTAGGCAAGATGAGGAGTGAGGTAGTTTTCCATTGCTTTCCTCACTGGGTCAGAACGTGCTGTCGCAGCACGACTGACCCTACGAGGAACACCTTTCATAACAATCAGACTCACTGGTCGTGCTCCGAATCTCATTACTCAGCAGCTTCCATATTGTCACAACCATGGATGAGACTGTCTGTAAGACTTCGGTAGAAAGTACATTTTTCTCTGGCTTTTGCCAAGGGACAAATGCAGAAGTACTGCACCCATCAAGAAATGGCAGTAGGCAGAATCTCCTGGTAGTTAGGTGATGAAACACATACAAACAAACTTATATACGGTAAAATATTCAGTCTCCCAGTCTAGCACGAGATACGAGGCTGGCGTTGATAGATAACCGAATGGAATGGCAAATATTTCCATTGAAACTGTGCAGACTAAAATATTCTACATTAGAACTCCAAGTCAGTATCTTCCTTAAGATAGATATTCACGAAAACTGCAGAGTATAGAAGCATTAGAATAGGAGCAAACATGAAGCAAACTATTTTCTCTTAATCTTTCATCTCTAATATTAATTCCGGGGCTACTTTGAGATGAATATACGACGAGCCTCGCCGCCGGCGGGCTACTGCAGTAGCTACTTCCATGCATACTGATTTCCATCTGTCACAATAAATTAAACTTACTCTGCATGGAGTTATTAACTGCCTGAGTTACCTTTAGGCATCCGTAGACAGCTCATTGTGTAGACTCGGATGGAACAGTCATCAGGTTCGTCCTTCAGCATTTGTTTAGCCGCCCTCATTTAATGGCTTTCCTGCCCGATGAAATAGTTAATGAAGTAGACTGTCAGATCCTCTCATCAGGAGCTGGCGCCTTTGATCTTGGTCCACGCTACATTACCATTGGAATCACTCGGTGCAGAAATGAATCGAGTTCTAGATATTAAGAAATTACACAGAGTTGGTAGCTCTAAAGATGGTCAGCTACTGTATTAAGGGCGTAGCCAAGGGGTAGGGGGGTTACTGGGGGGGGGGGTCATAACCCTCCCCCATGGAATTTTGACAAACGAAAATGATAAACTAGTGAAAGTCTACTCAATGGGCTGTTCTTTTAAACATTCACAGAGACATATTTGTAAAACCAACAGATCTCTTGAATCTGGAAGCTTCGGAAGTTGTGTTTTAGACTGTAATCTGAACATACCATTCCTTATAAAAATATTCACCTTCAAATCAATCAATCAATCTATACTGATCTGCATTTAGGGCAGTCGCCCAGGTGGCAGATCCCCTATCTGTTGCTTTCCTAGCCTTTTCCTAAATGATTTCACAGAAATTGAAAATTTATTGAACGTCTCCCTTGGTAAGTTATTCCAATCCCTAACTCCCCTTCCTATAAATGGATATTTGCCCCAGTTTGTCCTCTTGAATTCCAACTTTATCTTCATATTGTGATCTTTCCTACTTTTATAAACGCCATTCAAACTTATTCGTCTACTAATGTCATTCCACGCCATCTCTCCGCTGACAGCTCGGAACATACCACTTAGTCGAGCAGCTCTTCTTCTTTCTCTCAATTCTTCCCAACCCAAACTTTGCAACATTTTTGTAACGCTATTCTTTTGTCGGAAATCACCCAGAACAAATCGAGCTGCTTTTCTTTGGATTTTTTTCCAGTTCTTGAATCAGGTAATCCTGGTGAGGGTCCCATACACTGGAACCATACTCTAGTTGGGGTCTTACCAGAGACTTATATGCCCTCTCCTTTACATCCTTACTACAACCCCTAAACACCCTCATAACCATGTGCAGAGATCTGTACCCTTTATTTACAATCCCATTTATGTGATTACCCCAATGAAGATCTTTCCTTATATTAACACCTAGATACTTACAATGATCCCCAAAAGGAACTTTCACCCCATCAATGCAGTAATTAAAACTGAGAGGACTTTTCCTATTTGTGAAACTCACAACCTGACTTTTAACCCCGTTTATCAACATACCATTGCCTGCTGTCCATCTCATATTGTTCTTGCTTTGTATTTTAATGTAAGATTTTGTAGTGTATCGGTATTGCAATCAACATAATTAATTTGTATCAGTGTCATAAAGACAGTCATGCGTGCGCGCACCACACACGGACAAGCAACTTCATTATATTCGATCATAATTTTGTAACTATACCCCCCTTCTCCCACGTCAGTCGATCCTGGCTACGCTACTGTACTGTATTTTCTGTGTGTACACTAGCACCGTATCAATTGACTTACTATTAGTTATTGCATACTTTATTGATTACAGTACAGAAAATGCTGGTTGTATAACAGGGTGTAACTACCCACTTTCATACAGCTAGCGTTATACAGCGCTAAAAAGGAATTTGCATAGTCTGGTTTAGTGCACTTTTAATTTTGCTATGTTAATGTACGAACATTTTACGTAACGAAGGGTACAGGGTTATTCAACGAAGTTGCCCACCTCAAATATCTTCTGATGCATTAAAAATATAGACATTCTTTTTCCGAATTTTTTAATTGTATTAGGGGATTCAGAAAACACACTCCAATTCTTTTCCATCACGTGCGTAATTACCGAGAAACCGGTAGCAACTTTATCTGTAAGTAAAAACGTAGCCAATTGTTCACGTCCCACTATTTCAGTGAACAGACAGGCACGCACTTTCTAAAACCCCATCCAGTCGTCTCTTGAAGTTCTGTTTAGCGCAGAGTCGATAACATTTTTAGATTGTACTGTATAATACTCCCATGCAGTTAGTTAAAACACTAAAATAATTAGAATTTCATTGATGATTTTCTTTCAGAGACATACTTAGTTCGGCGTTCAATTCAAATCCGCGGTTAATCGGACCGCGTTTAACCGGGCTTCCACTGTATGTGCTTCATTAAGAACTAAACCTTTTTTTCATGGAGTTTTTTTTTGCTAGTTGTTTTACGTCGCACCGACACAGATAGGTCTTATGGCGACGATGGGATAGGGAAGGGCTAGGAGTGTGACGGAAGCGGCCGTGGCATTAATTAAGGTAGAGCCCCAGCATTTGCCTGGTGTGAAAACGGGAATGACAGTGGGGTTCGAACCTACTATCTCCCGAATACTGGATACTGGCCGCGACTGCAGCTATCGAGCTCGGTTTCATGGAGTTTTGTGCCAGACGTACCACATTCATTTAATGCCTCTTCTTAATACTTGGTTCAGTTTGTATGATTTTCACAAACTTTAAGTGTTACCCATCGTAACTGTAATGTAATGAAGTAGTTCTCTTATATCGCCTCGCTTGACAAAATTGGTAGTATCGCGTGCATTTAATATGGTACTTGCATGTTCTTTATCTAAAATATCTGGTAGAATATTGATAAAAAGTAAACATGATATGGACCAATACAGTGATTTGTGCTTTACTGTGTATAAGCTTTAAGACTTATCCCAAGTTCAGTTTGATTTCCAGAGTGTATTTGAATACACTGGCTGTGATCCGCCAAGTATGACTTGAGCCATCTCTAGCTACACCTCTTGTGCGTAGTTTCTTTAATAGTAACTCTCTAATCACACAGTCAAATGCGTCTGACAAATCTTGATATTTATTGGTTGATGCTACAGTTAACACAATTTAAAATACGGCAGTGAACTCATGGGCAAGGGCATGCGCCTCTGTGGTGTAGTGGTTAGTGTGAATAGCTGCCACCCCCAGAGGCCGAGGTTCGATTCCCGGCTCTGCCACGAAATGTCAAAAGTGGAACGAGGGCTGGAACGGGGTCTATTCAACCTCGGGAGGTCAACTGAGTAGAGTGGGGCTTCGATTCCCTCCTCAGCCATCCTTAAAGTGGTTTTGGGTGGTGTCCTACTTCTCTTCCAGACAAATGCCGGGACGGTACCTAACTGAAGACCACGGCCGCTTCCTTCCATCTTTCTTGTCTATCTCTTCCGATCTTCCTTTCACCCCCCTCCCCCCACAATGCCCCTGTTGAGCATAGGAGGTGAGGCCACCTGGGAGAGATACCGGACCTATTCCCCGGTTGCATCAATCCGACCGAAAGTCTCACGCTCCAGGACACTGACCTTGAGGCAGTAGAGGTGGAATCCCTCACTGAGTCCGAGGGAAAATCCAAACCTGGAGGTTAACAGATTAAAAAATAAAGAAAGAAGACAGTATAAATTATGGCATAAACAAAATTAAAATGAAATACAGCCCGCCTCTGTGATGTAGTGGTTAGTGTGAATTAGCTGCCACTCCCGGAGGCCCGGGTTCGATTCCCGGCTCTGCCACGAGGGCTGGAACGGGGTCCACTCAGCCTCGGGAGGTCAAATGAGTAGAGAAGGGTTCGATTCCCACCTCAGCCATCCTCGAAGTGGTTTTCCGTGGTTTCCCACTTCTCCTCCTCGCAAAAGCCGGGATGGTGCCAACTTAAGGCCATGGCCGCTTCCTTCCTCGCCTATCCATTCCAATCTTCCCATCCCCCACCAAGGCCCCTGTTCAGCATAGCAGGTGAGGCCACCTAGGCGAGGTACAGGTCATTCTCCCCAGTTGTATCCCCGACCTAAAGTCTCACGCTCCAGGACACTGCCCTTGAGGCGGTAGAGGTGGGATTCCTCGCTGAGTCCGAGGCAAAAACCAACCCTGGAGGGTAGGCGGATTAAGCAGAACATGAAAAACATTTTCTTAAGGGGTTAAGTTCCATTTTGGTGTGTTATATCACTGTTGGTAAGACAGTGTCGCCGAGCGAAATGAAGCGTCTGATGAATGACAGTCGATCATTAATCACGGAGCGCGGTCGGCATATTGTCTCAATGGCATGCACCCTGCTGGTGTTTTACGCATATCTTTTAAATCTCTATTCTAATATCCCAATAACTGCATTTTTGAGGTGATTGGTTCAAGACCGACTTTCCAAACAGGGACATTCATCTTGGATGCATGAGGAGGGAACTAGCAGAGTGCCGAATTACTTCAACTTATCTGTGTTAGTCTCCTCACTTATCCCACATTACTCGGCAAATTATTGCTCACTCCGACCTCGACGATGATATTTACTTTTTCAAGATCTAGGGGTTCTTCTATTTTCGTGTCTTTTATGGCCATCACTTCCTTAATTCGAAAGATAGGATGACCTCATAAGACTCCTTACCACCTCTCAACGTAATATCGCAATAACACTCCAAATCCTCGCCCTTCACCTTGGAACTCCCGTCTGAAATTCCAATCCTCCATAATTCACATCTCCGTAGTAAGGAGGGCGCCATCATTCCTCCAACAAATATTATCTTATTTTTCCCCATCTTCTTCACCCATCACATTTACTGTTTCTAACACTTCTCCTGGCCTGTGAGAGGGCTTTGCACTCTAGGTGGCATGCCCCGCCCTTCGGGCGGGGAATGAAAACGAATAAAATCGCCTTCGTCGTCATCGTAGGTAAGACTTCTTTCTCCAATGATCATCATCATCATCATCATCTGTTTACCCTCCAGGTTCGGCTTTTCCCTTGGACTCAGCGAGGGATCCCACCTCTACCGCCTCAAGGGCAGTGTCCTGGAGCTTCAGACTCTTGGTCGGGGGATGCAACTGGGGAGTATGACCAGTACTTCGCCCAGGCGGCCTCACCTGCTATGATGAACAGGGGCCTTGTAGGGGGATGGGAAGATTGGAAGGGATAGGCAAGGAAGAGGGAAGGAAGCGGCCGTGGCCTTAAGTTAGGTACCATCCCGGCATTCGCCTGGAGGTGAAGTGGGAAACCACGGAAAACCACTTCGAGGATGGCTGAGGTGGGAATCGAACCCACCTCTACTCAGTTGACCTCCCGAGGCTGAGTGAACCCCGTTCCAGCCCTCGTACCACTTTGCAAATTTCGTGGCAGAGCCGGGAATCGAAGCCGGACCTCCGGGGGTGGCAGCTAATCACGCTAACCACTACACCACAGAGGCGGCTTCTCCAATGATAAGATGGAAAATCTCAGGAGACTGGATGCTAATAAAGCAACATAATATATAGCGCTGTACGTCCCATTAAAGCATTCTCACTGTCGTCGGTTTAACAACCCAAGACTAAGACCAAGGCCAGTGAAATAATAATAATTTCGTGTGGCTATTTCTAGCAGAGTGCAGCCCTTGCAAGGCAGACCCTCCGATGAGGGTGGGCGGCATCTGCCATGTGTAGGTAACTGCGTGTTAATGTGGTGGAGGATAGTGTTACGTGCGGTGTGTGAGTTGCAGGGATGTTGGGGACAGCACAAACACCCAGCCGCCGGGCCATTGCCAGTGGAATAACAGTTGTGGACGGATTCACTTCAGGTCGGAGGTAGTGAGCCAGCATGCCGACACGTACAGTAATTCAGAGAATGACCCAGATAACTTTCACTGGCGAAGCATCTTGATGAAGACACAGTTCTATTAACCGGGTGTGCTGAGCATCGGTGGTTCAGTGGTAGAATGCTCGCCTGCCACGCGGGCGGCCCGGGTTCGATTCCCGGCCGATGCAAGTGATTTTTGATGCAATTCATTTTCTTCGTAATTTTATCCACAAAATTCGACTTACCCTTGGATTCAGAAAGTGGTCCCTTGTGACTGTACAATATAAACAAAATAAATGTTGCGCACTAGGAAGATAACCTCCCGAATGAATATAAAACAATACATACGTCGCTATTGTATTTAATAGATTTCAGGTTTTATCCAAATCCAACTTCGAAGGTAGATCTAACGTTATCCACGCCTGAAAACGTGCTTTTGAGGAAACAACTGGTAACTGAGCAAGCAAAACCAACGGAAATTCCTAATTCATTTACAACAATGGTCATTATTATTGTCGGCTCCGTGGTGTAGGGGCAGCGTGCCTGCCTCTTACCCGCAGGCCCCGGGTTCGATTCCCGACCAGGTGAGAGACCTTTACCTGGACCTGAGGGCTGTTTCGAGGTCCACTCAGTCTACGTGATTAGAATTGAGGAGCTGTCTGACGGTGAGATAGCGGCCCCGGTCTAGAAAGCCAAGAATAACGGCCGAGAGGATTCGTTGTGCTGACCACACGACACCTCGTTATCCGCAGGCCTTCGGGCTGAGCAGCGGTCGCTTGGTAGGCTAAGGCCCTTCAAGGGCTGTAGTGCCGTGGGGGTTTGATGATGATAATGATGATGATGATGATGATTATTATTATTATTATTATTATTATTATTATTATTATTATTATTATTATTATTATTATTATTACTTTCGCCTCTGTTGTGTAGTGATTAGCTTCCACCCCCGGAGGGCCGCGTTCGATTCCCAGCTCTATCACATAAATTGAAAAGTGGTACGAGGGCTGGAAAGCTGTACACTCAGGCTCTGGACGTCAACTGAGCAGAGGGTACTTCTATTCACTCAACCATCCTCGAAGTGATTTTCCGTGGTGTCCCAATTCTCCTCCAGGCAAATGCCGGGGTGGTACCTAACTTAAGGCCACGGCCGCTTCATGCCCTCTTTTTCGTCTATTCCTTACGATCTCCCCATCCATCCACAAGGACCCTGTTCAGCATAGCAGGTTAGGCCACCTGGGAGAGATACCGGGCCTACCCCCGGGTTATATCACCCCGACTCAATGTCTCACGCTCCAGGACACTGCCTTTGAAGTGGTAGAGGTTGGACCCCTCACTGAGTCCGAGGGAAAACCAACCCTGGAAGGTAAACAGATTAAGAAATAAATAAAGAAGAAAGTATGTCCACCTCTGTGGTGTAGTACTTAGTGTGATTAACTGCCACTCCCGGAGGCCCGAGTTCGATTCTCGGCTCTGCCATGAAATTTGAAAAGTGGTATAGTTGGGGACAAATCAAAACGACCTCGTCTCACACCACTACTTTCCAGCGGGAGCTCGGTGTCTATTAGCGACTTATAGGATTTACTACCTCTACTGCAGCCAGAGTTGCCAAATCGGCTACTGCACTCTACACGAAGAAAGGGTAAATACTACAGAGTGTGAGGAAGAAAGTGGTTTGGCAGCCGCTCCAAAACAAACAAGGGCCACTTATAACTCGTTAACTTACCAGGGTGCAGGGTGTGATTGACTACTGGCTTCCAGCTCGTTTCTAGGAACTGAGGCCGTCATGTTTTGTCCCCAAATATACGAGGGCTGGAACGGGTTCCACTCAGCCTCGGGAGGTCAGCTGAGTAGAGGTGGGTTCGATTCCCATCTCCGCCATCCAGGAAGTGGTTTTCCGTGGTTTCCCACTTCTCCTCTTGCCAAATGCCTTCATGGTACCTAACTTTCTACCTTCCCTCTTCCTTGTCTATCCCTTTAAATGATCCCATCCCCCGACCTAGAGTCTGAATCTCCAGGACACTGCCCTTGAGGCGGTAGAGGTGGGATTCGTCGCCGAGTCCGAGGGGAAAACCAACCCTGGAAGGTAAACAGATTAAGAAAGAAAGAATAATAACTGTTATTTTGAAGTTAATATTAAAAGGCCGACTATCCAGGCAGATATATTCATCTTGGGTGCATGAGGAGGGATCTAGCAGAGTGTCGAATTACTTCAACATATCTGTGCTAGTCTCCTCATTTTTATCTTTGATTTAGTGTACCCATCCCGGGCATATTAGGGCAACTATTACATAATTCGGTTTCACAAAGAGATGTATAAATGGAATTGTTGGATGAGAACCTTCAGAAGTCATTTCCCGGGCTTGAAGTCTGGTCCTCCCTACTTTCATTGCGTCACCGGCTAGAGCTCACAAGCATATGGGCAATGGAATGTTCGTAAAAGAAAATCGGCACTACATAAAATATAACGAAAGTAGGGTTCTCTATAATGTGAGAGGAATACACTAATACAGTATTATTAAATGAGAAGAATCTTTGTTGAAAATATTTGCTAAACATTTTATTATTCTGATAAAATCACTCGGTAAGTACACTAGATGATGCCATATTACAACATATAAACAAAGAAATAACCAAGACTGAAGCAATAATTATATATAGTATGCCTTAACGTACTTTTAGTTCATTCACAGTTGTAGTTGTCGCTTGGCATACCTTAAATCATTTGATTAATACGCACTGATACGTGGATATATTTATCTATAACAGCGATACTAAATGGCATCTATTATTTTAATAGGCTGATCAAAAATGGCACCATCTTGTTGAATCATATCGTTAATTAACTATCATGGTTGTAGAATGTATGCATTCCACTAGTACACTTTCTTTTACACACGAGATTGCATCGCCTATATCAAACACATGGTCTATTTGACCACAACGATTACATATTACACTGAACACATACGCGTATCCTGGGTTTACCTAACAAATTATATTCAAAGTAAAATCAACCAACGCTGGTATCGAACCCATCACCATAAAACACCTTGGGAATAATAAAACACGTAAACACATTACATAGGAAAATATCAAACATATAGCACACAATACATCTTGAAGATATGGCTTAATCAAGCCATAGTATCAGGTTAAATCCATGGTTCCGGCGTGAGTCGAACTCAAGTACTTCAGCTTCCGAGCTAAAAAATCTGAAACTCCTATCACGAGCTAATTTAATGCATAAAAATGGGGAGGAATCCGTCCTTCGCAAAATCATAAAATTATCCACGTTACTCATAACGTATCATTAGCATGGAATCGATACTGCACTGGAAATGAAAGAAAGCTCGCAGGTAGAAGCTAAGACGGTTGGAAACAACACAATATTCCCTCAGACACTGCAAATCCTTACTTTGTAAATCAATCAATCTATGACAATGTCTGTGTGCTTTGCTCTGCGGCTACAAAAATATATTGTATTCTTTCTTTCTTTCTTTCTTTCTTTCTTTCTTTCCTTTTTTCTGTTATCTTAGCTCGTTCTCAAGTACGCATTCATTTGAGAGCCATTACTTATTATTATTATTATTTATTATCTGGCTATATATTCAGCCTAATTTAGTTTATCATTACAGCCATAATTATTAAAATCCTTTATTATTCCAACATCTCAAACATCTCACAAGCTTCACCTTCCCGTATCATACCACCGCATCTCAAATCCGTTCTATTAATTTACAGAGAAGAATCCATTCTCACAGGTTGTTTAACTTATTCAATTTCACTCGCGTATCTATATAATTCACATATTACCTCGCTTTGAATATCTTCAATGATCGTTTATTATTATATGGGATTTATAAATACCTGAATCACCTTGAAGCAAACATATAGTTTATATTCAAATTACTCTGAAAATCTTTACCAGATACTAACAACACGAAAAAATTATAAATTTAGCTAAAGCGCTATTCTTCTCAAAATATGTGCTTCATATGCACTAAGAATTGATGGGATCTATATACTAATTCATGCAAATAAGTTCACTATTCTTGAATCATCAAGAAACCCTAACTAAAATAATAAATAATCTTTTCCCAGTCACACGCGTATAGTGTTCCCTACATTTAATATTATTAATTATAACTATTTAATATTTACAAAATAAAAATTGCTACTGGCATGCAAATCTCGTGGTTTAATATATTCAAATTAAATGTACTTATCGAATGCTGGGTATGGTTTGCTGTCATCTCGAGTTACACTTGAGATTTTACACCATCATGATGACTGATCTTCTCTTTGATAGTCCTTGGTTCCTCTTCATCCTACACGATCCATGTCTCGAACTGTGGTCTTCTTAGTGGAGTCTCTAGACGTTCCGTGAAGAAATGACTGCAAGCACTTAGACGCGATTCTCGTAGGCTCCAGTTCTCGGGGTTCGATGATCACTCACGAACATACAGGCAAAAATGGGAAAATCAGTTACCAAACACTGTTTATGTGCTTTGAAAGAATCTACTGGTGATTACAGTAGATCCACTAATAACTTTAAACAGATTAATCCAAATAGTAGCAAGTTTGTGTAAATCACTATTCATTTCCCCATTAATCACACAGTCTAAGTAATTATCACCACGAGTGTCCGTGGAGTATGCAAACGCTAATTTTATCAGGAATAGTTCTTTAATTTTACTGAACGTCACACACTCTTAAAATGCTTTAGATCGGTCACTATTAATTACTGAACGTAATTAGTTGTCTCACTACCTCTAAACAACCTGATGCGTTTGCCCTTTCACTAGTGATTGCATCATGAGCCGCAACTGACTGTCGTTGATATGTAAAAGATTAAATGTTGAGATAAGACTTCTATTCATCACCACTGTACATTATCTTGTACCACACGGCTTATTTCGCGATATTTTCATCGCACTGATGTGATTTTCTTCCTCGACACAATACTTCATACATCCATAGTTCACTCCTAACGTGTGAGTACTGCGGCTACACAAATTACAATGGGATACTGCATCTAAGTCCAGGTCTTATTTATAATATCTGGGCTGAGTGGTCGGGGAGGAGGTAGACCACGCCCCTGGTCATAATGGAGCTCCGGTAAACGGAATCTTACAGTGACGTGAAAGCAATCAAATTATAGCTCGTGACCCCTATTTTCTACTGATCACATTTAGATTTAATAAGATCAGCGGGTCATTCACAATCTCAAAAGCGTCCTTTTTGAAATTCACGCGTCATGGTTCACCTCGCAAGACCTCCCACCTATCTTCCTCATGTTGCCAGATTTCGGCAGTCATCTTTAGTCTGCGTACCACTATATGACAGGCGTCATGACCGATCCACTATTAAAGTATTGCATTTACTGTACATGCATCAACAATTAGTATTAAATACGTCGGTTCGAATGAGACCTGACTCATAAATTTCCAGAAATTAGTTCAGATGAAGGTGTTCTTCTTCCTCTTTTTAGTTAATTGTGATGAAGTGGCACCAATGAATGCGGTGTTGAATTAGTAAAGGATATTTATTTCTTGGGGGTTAACACACCTTAATTCAGCCCACTCTCCGACAACCTGCATTTCCACGCGAAGCGTCATCTCTCCTCCTCGCTCGCACGAAAAGAGAGCGCGATTTCAAGGTTCAGCAGTAATGAGCTATCCTTTTCTCGATACAGCGCAGAAAACTGCTCCCTTCGGGTTGGCGTATCGCAAATCACATCTTGGTTCGGCATGTAGACTAATAATTACGACATTATATGTCGCAGAATGTTGCGGGAAACGGCATATATGATTGACTTAACCTCCAAACATGCCTATGGCATGGTGATGAACGGTCACAATACCTCATTATAGGCAAATTCTAGCTCACTCCGACCCCGACGATGATATTTAGTTCCTCAAGATTTAGGGGATCTTTTAATTTCGCGTCTTTCATGGCCCTTGCCCTTCTTAATTCTTCGAAAGATAAGATGACCTCATAAGAATCCTTACCACCTCTCAACGTAATATCGCAATAACACTCCAAATCTTCACCCTTCACCTTGGAACTCCCGTCTGAAATTCCAATCCTCCATAATTCACATCTCCGTAGCAAGGAGGGCGCCATCATTCCTCCAACAAATATTATCTTATTTTTCCCATCTTCTTCACCCATCACATTTACTGTTCTCTAACACTTCTCCTGGCCTGCGAGAGGGCTTTGCACTCTAGGTGGCCCGCCCCGCCCGAATGAAAACGAATAAAATCGCCTTCGTCGTTATCGTAGGTAAGACTTCTTTCTCCAATGATAAGATGGAAAATCTCTGGATGCTAATAAAGCAACATTTAGCGCTGTACGTCCCGTTAAAGCATTCTCACTGTCGTTGGTTTAACAGCCCAAGACTATGACTACGGCCAGTGAAATAACAGTCGAGGACGGATTCACTTCAGGTCGGAGGTAGCGGGCCAGTATGCCGACATGTTCAGTAATTCAGAGAATGGCCCAGATAACTTTCACTAGCGATGCATCTTGATGAAGACCCAGTCCTATTAACGGCTTCGTTCCGTGCAACGGTGGTTCAGTGGTAGAATGCTCGTCTGCCACGCGGTCGGCCCGGGTTCGATTCCCGGCCGATGCGAGTGATTTTTGATTATTTAAATTGATTATTCATTCGATTACTTAAATAATGGGATGGAAGTTATTCGATTATTAAAAGTATTCCATTATCCCATCAGTAATAGGGTGGACATTTATCTATTCAAAGAAGAACTGACCCTGCTCATGAGTTTTGAGACTGGCCCAGCTAGAGAAACCTGTTCTTACTAATCCTCTTCCTGGAATTAATGAGTTTTGACACTCGTGAATTTTGAGACTCGTGAGTTTTGAGACGACACGGGAGAGATTGTGATATTTGTTCAACAATTACAGGAGTTGTCCATGAAAAAAGAAAATCGGAGTGGACGTTCATTATCATCAGACACATTCATTAGCGACACTGATGAAATGGAACCAGAGAACAGACGTGTAACGCTGAATCAGTTGGAGTCCAAGGATTTTCGTTCTGAACTGACGGCGGGAATGGTGTTCACTCAGCTCATTGGCCTTTTAGCTGGTGTGATGATAGAGATATCCTGTATATTCTGTATATCTTTCTTGGTTTTTTCCTCGGACTCAGCGAGGGATCCTACCTTTACCGCCTCACGGGCAGTGTCCTGTAGCGTGAGACTTCTGGGTCGAGGGATACAACTGAGGAGGAGGAGGATCAACAGCTCGCCCAGGCGGCCTCACCTGCAATGCTGAACAGGGGCCTTGTGGGGAGGGGGGTATGTGGGCGATGGGAAGTTTGCAAGGGATAGACAAGGAAGAGCGAAGGAAGCGGCCGTGACCGTAAGTTAGGTACCATCACGGCATTTGTCTGGAGGAGAAGCGGGAAACAACGGAAAACCACTTCGAGGGTGGCTGAGGTGGGAATCGAACCCCGTTCCAGTCCTCGTGCCACTTTTCAAATTTCTTGACAGAGCTGGGAATCGATCCCGGACCTCCGAGGATGGCAGCTAAACACACTAACCACTACACCACACAGACGGACACATTCTGTGTATGTAGGATTACAAAGTGAACAATACATTTCCGACACAATTATGAGTATGATTGCAATTTTCCGTATAAGTAGACATTAGACCAGGTGTAACGGTTCAAATCCCGTTACAAGATGATATCTGTATTTTTATTATTGTATGATTTTATCTGTATTTTATTATTATTATTATTATTATTATTATTATTATTATGTCAGTATTATTATTATGTTATCTGTGATATTGTTACTATTATTGTAATTATCAGTCTTATTTAATTCAATTTTGCAATGCCTGTTGCTTGCAAGATTGTACTTAGATGTATGCATATATACGTATGTGTAGAATAACACTCAATACCTGTACAGTGAGAATTGTTGTATATATCAGAGATTGGAAGTGACGTTGTTATATTGCGATACCACTGGCGATTCTGCCAAGTCATCGCCACTCCATGGCTACGGCATCGTATTTATTTAGATATGCGCTCAGAGTGTCGGCCGGCCCGGGGCTATTTCACCACTGGATGTAATATCTGTTGCGTAGGTGGGAGTATGTCATTGTTATTTCTGGAGATTACGTAGCTGTGTCAACCAACGTCTATAAAAGGTGGGTGCATATTGTAGCGTCAGTCATTAGTTATACGGATGCAGTACAGTGAAGAAGTCTACTAGATCAAGAGGCCTTAGTTGGTCAGTCAACCAGTGTGAACGAGAGATGGTGAAGACTCAGTGAGCCATTAATTATTGGTCATTGAGAGAGTGAGACCAAGAGGTTGGTCCGCCACTTAGTGGAAGACACGGACGCAAGGGCTTACCATGAAGTCAGAGAGGGCAACCCAGGACCTACCAAGAGGTAATACCATACTGACTTACAAAGAAGTCAGATGAGATGGAGAAGAAGCAGTCACAAGGATGTATCACCACGTTAGGCGTGACATATCTACAGTAAACACCAGATCAAAGGAATACGTCGTAATTACACTAAAAGTGTTGAAGGTACAGTCAAGTGAATCAGTGAGGGAAATATTTCGTATAAATTGTTAAATGTCCGGTCAAGAAGAATTCAAATTCATGCCTAGTTTCTTTCAGTTGCAATGTCATAATTTCACATTCTCATCTGTTTTATCGCAACAAGACTCACTATTTTTTTGATATATTATTTAAAGAATATATATTGTTCTATCAAACGAATTCATAGTTTTATTTCAATGAAGGTAAAATATCTTAACCTCAAAATTAATGGGGAAACGGAACGCCAATCTCCTTTTCCCAGAACTTATATGGTATGTTGTCAAAAGTAAGCTTATTACCCCACACCCTCGAGATAGTCAAGAGTCTCATTGTATTATTGCTGTACTGAGTGACAGCTGGCGCCCTTCAAATAACGTATGTGTAAGTAAGCAGGTAACAAGTAAGTGTGAGTACAAGGTCCGACGAGTGTGTATTTTATTTAATGAATATTAATTTTCATAATTTCCATTTTAAATGCAGATATTCAGATTTTTCAAGTTAAATGCAGTTTTATATAATATTTGTAAATTTAGTCAGCGAGTCAGGAACATCTCACAAAGTGTCGACGCAACGTGGGACTCGAATAAATTCAGAATTTGTTCTGAATGACAGCATATCATAGGTTCATTTTGGGAGGAGTATGCAAATTTAAGCCAACGGAATTATTACCGGTAAATATTAGGAGTGTAACTTTGTGATATATATTTGTATTTTGGGGATATGTCAAGGGATTTGAAGAGGGAAATTAATTTGAGATCGCGTACTATCACTAGCGAGCCAATGATGGACAAGGAAGACAATAACAAGTCATGTGACGACGAGGTCATTGCTTCTGCGGACATCCAAGGTGAAATTCAGAGTAGGGAACAGGTGAATACGATGGAAGCTTCTGAGTTAATTCAGGAAAGTGCAGAAATTGAGAAGCACACTGAAACTCAAAAGGAAATCGCGGGGGGAATGAACCAAGATTTTTTTAATTTGTTCATGGCCAGAATGACCGAGCTCAGTGAAAATAGTCAGAAAAGAATAGAGGAAAAATTTGATATTAGTAGCGAAAATAATGAGAAACAAATGGAAGAAGTGATTGGTAGCTGTAGTAAGAGGGAGAAAGAGATTGATACTAGTAATGAAAATAATAAACAGATGGAAGAAATGATTGGTAGTTGTAACGAACGTTTTAATGCGATTAATGATAAATTAGATAGGTTAAGTGAATCACTAAATTCTAAAATAGATACTAAGATAGTAGAGGTAACTGGTCAAATATACAAGTTAGAAAATAAGTTTAATAAAGTGTGCGTTG
Organism: Anabrus simplex; assembly: GCF_040414725.1. Lineage (NCBI taxonomy): Eukaryota > Metazoa > Arthropoda > Insecta > Orthoptera > Tettigoniidae > Anabrus > Anabrus simplex. The sequence continues at coordinate 182,614,252 of NC_090265.1, forward strand.
ACCTTAGAGGAGAAAGGGAGTTGAGTCGGAGCGGTTTTCATACTCAAATTGAGCATGTCAAAGGAACATGTACAAACAAGATCGTACTGTTAAGTAATAAAATTTCGAGTAATCGGGAAGAAATTCATGAGGTAGTCGAGGAAGGATTGGACAGGATTTGCAATGCAGTTGGGGAAGATACGGGGGAACAGATTAGTAGTAATGAACAAATTGAAAGCAAACTTGTGGAGGTCACTGAACTACGGAACGAACAGGAAACGCTATCACAGCAGGTAAGAGAAAGAGAGGAAGAATTGAAGGAAGAAGTGAGAATAGTGGAAGAGAATTCTGAGAGAGCAGCGGAAGAAGAAGAAGAAGAAGAAGAAGAAGAAGAAGAAGTTGTGAACTGCCAGGGAGTGATACGGCAGGAATTGGAATTTGCAGGTGAGTCGGCGGGTGAGATGATAATAGCGAGTGGTTTGTTCAGTAGGGATCGTGATTTAACCAAGTTTTCTGGAAAACAGTTTAATTCTATAGAATTTGTAAAAGTAGTTGAGAAAAGATTTGCAAGTAAGTTGAGGAATAATGTTATTGAATGGGAATACGTGGTGGAAATCTTGTCGAATGTTTTTATCGGTGAAAGTAAAATATGGTTTCGAGTATACTGGAATAATATGTATAATTTAGGAGAGTTTAAAGTGTTCATTGATAGGCTTTGGGAGGAATGTGTACTAGGGCGCGCGCGAGAGAGAGCGCGCATGATGTCTGGGGAAAGTGGTATTGTAGAGAGAAGGGGGAAAATGCTATCCGTGTATCAGAGGAGAGGGGGTGATCATGATCCGCAGAGGATTAATAGTTGTGTTGATAGTGATAGTGGTCAGAAGAGTAACGAGAGAGAATCGGAAGATGGGAGGCGTATGTATTTGAGTTATGAGAGAGAAGGTCAGAGGAGTAATCAGAGAGAATCGGGAGATGGGAGGCGTACGGATTTGAGTTATCAGAGGGATTATGATAGTCTTAATATGAATGTTATCCAGGTGTCTTTATCGACCCAGAGTATCTCAAATTCACAGGGAATCGGGTAAGTTAAGTAGACAGGCTGAAGGTAGTAGATGAACAGGTATTTAGTATAAGTAGTTATGTAGTGAAAGTAAATTTAAGAGTAGTGTGATTGTGACCTAAGTAATGTTAAGTGAGATATTTAAGTAATGACGTAGTCGTAGATAATGATGTAATTAATAGTAGTAGTAAGGCAGATGTAAGAAGTGTTGTTACGTGATGTAAGTACTTATAATACTGAGAATATGATGTAAGTAGTGAAGTAGTAACTCCGATGATGGAAATTGTGATGTGAAGAAGGTACTATTTTATAACAGCCGTTGGGTAAGTCACAGTGAGTAAATAAAATGATAGCGGTACCAATCATAATTGAAGATAATTGTAAGTTTCATATATGCGTTGTACCAAAACTTGTGTATTCAGTTGTTTTAGGAGCTGACTTGGTTGTAAATCATGGAGCTAGAGTAGACTTTAATTTAGGTAGTGTGTGTTTGTCCTGTGAGGAAACTAGCAAAGAAGTACGTATTAATTATGATGGTCTGAGGTAAGTGTTTGGTAACGTGTGTTCTTTAAAGATAGGTGAGAGGTAAGTGAAGTTGTTCCTAGTGAGAGGAAATGTTTTGTTGGGTGTGTTACGTGCCTGTACGACCAGTATCCGAGGGATGGTCGGTATGAGGCAGTGACGTGAGGTAATTTGAGTGAATTACAGGAGAAGTAATTGTGTTCGATGTTAGGTAAGCATCGAGAGGTATTTAGTGGTAAGTGAGGAAGAACACGTATATGAACATAAATTTGTAGTAAATGACCATTGATCGTTTGTGGGAGGTAAGTACCCCATTCAACTTAAAAAAACTAGTGAAGTCTAAGAACAAATAAACATTATGCTGGATTACGGAATAATTGAACCATCTTGTAGCCATAGTATTGATTCTTTAATTATTGTTGCCAAGGAGGATGTGATTTATTGAGAGATGTAAGTTAACAAGGGCAAAATTGATTCAGTTTGAGTGACAGAGTGCTACTCAGAGTTCCATTTCATCATCTGCAGAGGCGGGAAATATGTCTAAATTCTTTCTTTTGTATCAGGGGTATTTCACTATTGTGAGCCGTATCGGGGAGTGTGCATATTCCTTATAAATTCAGGAAGAGGATATTGTCGGTATTTGTAGTATTATATATGTAAAGAAGTATTTCACGTGAGATTTGTTGAAATAAGAGTAAGATGATTAAATTTTGTGAGAAACTGGCAAAATAAAACTAACATCTGCGATTTGCGTGTGAACCAAGTGTCGTATTGGTGTATTGGAAGAATAAGTGCTACATTGTCATGTTCTGTGTGACAAAACGGAGAACAGGACATTGGACAGTTATCTGCGATAACAATATGCGAGAAAAGTTCTCATATAAGTGAATTTTCACAAAATGTTTAAAAAAAGAAGAATGTAGTGTAATCATATAAAATTATTTGTGTGTGTTAAATTAAGGGCTATGCTCTTGTGAATTGTATGAGAATGGGACACTGGACAGTTATCTGCGATGACAATGTGCGAGAAAAATTCTCATATATGTGATGTATTATAAAATGTATGGATGTTGAAAAAGAAAATTATTGTTGTATACTCATTTAAAGTGTTTATCTGTGTCAGTGTTATATATATAATTTTGTTCATAAATCAATCGATTCTTTGTTCTTCGATTTATTTATGAGGGAGGCGAATTGTAACGGTTCAAATCCCGTTACAAGATGATATCTGTATTTTTATTATTGTATGATTTTATCTGTATTTTATTATTATTATTATTATTATTATTATTATTATTATTATGTCAGTATTATTATTATGTTATCTGTGATATTGTTACTATTATTGTAATTATCAGTCTTATTTAATTCAATTTTGCAATGCCTGTTGCTTGCAAGATTGTACTTAGATGTATGCATATATACGTATGTGTAGAATAACACTCAATACCTGTACAGTGAGAATTGTTGTATATATCAGAGATTGGAAGTGACGTTGTTATATTGCGATACCACTGGCGATTCTGCCAAGTCATCGCCACTCCATGGCTACGGCATCGTATTTATTTAGATATGCGCTCAGAGTGTCGGCCGGCCCGGGGCTATTTCACCACTGGATGTAATATCTGTCGCGTAGGTGGGAGTATGTCATTGTTATTTCTGGAGATTACGTAGCTGTGTCAACCAACGTCTATAAAAGGTGGGTGCATATTGTAGCGTCAGTCATTAGTTATACGGATGCAGTACAGTGAAGAAGTCTACTAGATCAAGAGGCCTTAGTTGGTCAGTCAACCAGTGTGAACGAGAGATGGTGAAGACTCAGTGAGCCATTAATTATTGGTCATTGAGAGAGTGAGACCAAGAGGTTGGTCCGTCACTTAGTGGAAGACACGGACGCAAGGGCTTACCATGAAGTCAGAGAGGGCAACCCAGGACCTACCAAGAGGTAATACCATACTGACTTACAAAGAAGTCAGATGAGATGGAGAAGAAGCAGTCACAAGGATGTATCACCACGTTAGGCGTGACATATCTACAGTAAACACCAGATCAAAGGAATACGTCGTAATTACACTAAAAGTGTTGAAGGTACAGTCAAGTGAATCAGTGAGGGAAATATTTCGTATAAATTGTTAAATGTCCGGTCAAGAAGAATTCAAATTCATGCCTAGTTTCTTTCAGTTGCAATGTCATAATTTCACATTCTCATCTGTTTTATCGCAACAAGACTCACTATTTTTTGATATATTATTTAAAGAATATATATTGTTCTATCAAACGAATTCATAGTTTTATTTCAATGAAAGTAAAATATCTTAACCTCAAAATTAATGGGGAAACGGAACGCCAATCTCCTTTTCCCAGAACTTATATGGTATGTTGTCAAAAGTAAGCTTATTACCCCACACCCTCGAGATAGTCAAGAGTCTCATTGTATTATTGCTGTACTGAGTGACAGCTGGCGCCCTTCAAATAACGTATGTGTAAGTAAGCAGGTAACAAGTAAGTGTGAGTACAAGGTCCGACGAGTGTGTATTTTATTTAATGAATATTAATTTTCATAATTTCCATTTTAAATGCAGATATTCAGATTTTTCAAGTTAAATGCAGTTTTATAATATTTGTAAATTTAGTCAGCGAGTTAGGAACATCTCACACAGGGTGGCACAGACCTAAGGACCACAGATGTGGGCAAATTACGTAGTAATAATAATATTATTGGCTTTACGTCCCTCTAGCTACTCTCACGGTTTTTGGAGACGCCGAGGTGCCGGAATTTACTCCCGTAGGAGTTTTTTGTACGTGCCAGTCAATCTATCGACACTGGGCTGTCGTATTTGAGCACCTTCAAATACCACCGGACTGAGCCAGGATCGAACCTGCCAAGTTGGGGTTAGAAGGCCAGCGCCTTAACCGTCTGAGCCACTCAGCCCGGTAGTAAATATTAAGGTACAGCCACAGCATTAGCCTGGTAGGAAAATGGGGAACAACGGAAAGTTATCTTCAGGCCAGTTGACGGTGGGGCTCGAACCCGCCATCTCCCGCATACAAGCTGACAGATCCGTTACACAAACCACATAGCCACCAGGTCGATCGGTTTGAAGGAGATAGACGACCACATCGAATAGGAAATGCAAGTCAACAAACATTCTGTAGGGGGAAATCCATCTCTCTTGTTATGACAAACAAAACAATCCGTGGAATCTACTGTACAGAACATTAAGTGCCTTTTTGTTCCAAGACGATTGTCACTCAGTCAGATAGCTGGCAGATGTCAGAATGTTTAGGGCCAGTGAGAATGCGTTCTGCACTTCAATCTGCAGGCCCACCGAGGGTTTTGCGCCATGGGGTTTGCTTTCGTTTGTTTTTGGAAGTACTGTGCGTTCTTAACTGTACAACTTGGCTTCGTGACCGGGTCCGCTGTCTCTCACTTCAACATCTCTTCAGTTTTACTTTTTCAGCTAGTGGCTTTACGTCGCACCGACACAGATAGGTCTTAAGGCGACGATGGGATAGGAAAGGCCTATGAATGGGAAGGAAGCGGCCGTGGCCTTAATTAAGGTACAGCTCTAGCATTTGACTAGTGTGAAAATGGGAAACCACGGAAAACCATCTTCAGGGCTGCCGACAGTGCGATTCTAACCCACTATCTCCCGGATGCGAGCTCACAGCTATGCGCTCCTAACCGCACGGCCAAACCCCCTTGGGGGGGGGGGGAATACGTTCTCCACCTCAACCTGCAGGCCTTCGGGCTGAGCAGCGGTCGCTTGGTAAGCCATGTACCTTCGAGGCTGTTGCGCCATGGGGTTTGCTTTTATTTGGTTTTTGGGGAGCACTGTACGTTCTTAGTTGTACAACTTGGCTTTGTGACCGGGTCCGCTGTCTCTCACATAAACATCCTCTCAGTTACTTTCTTTTTTTTTGCTAGTGGCTTACGTATCATTGACACAGATATATCTTATGGCGACGATGGGATAGGAAAGGCCTAGGAATTCGAAGGAAGCGGCCGTGACCTTAATTAAGGTACAACCCCAGCATTTGCCTGGTGTGAAAATGGAAAACCATTGTCAGTGCTGCCGACAATGCGATTCGAACCCACTATCTCCCGGAAGCAAGCTCACAGCCGCGCGCCCCTAACCGCACGGCCAACTTGCCCGATTACAGTTCTTACGAGGCTGATTGAATTTCAATCCACCCCTAAGTCTAGGCAGACACACTACCCCTACACTTGTAATTACTGTTATGACAGGTGTTGATATATAGAAAAGAAAGCGACTTTGGTCAGTGAAGGACAACAATACTAGTTTAAATACACCTATCAAATTACGAAATGAAACAATTTAGGCGTATTCAGGATTTGGATGCAGTTGGCTGAAAATAAACTGTATTTCCTGCACTCCACCGCGGTAGGAGTCTATCTAAATACGGTTGAAAGTTGGTATAGATGCGAGCTGAAGAGAAGACTAGCGGGACGTGAGGTGGGACACGGGGGAGCAGCTTTTTCTCTCTGTCGTCTCGGCTATGGCTCTTCCTAAAAATATCGTCAGCCAGCCAGCCAGCAGCCAGTCTCCCTTTGATGATACAAATGGCCAGTCGAACAGTTCGGTAGTGTTGATCTTGTCTGTGTGTTGTAAGTGTTTTACAGCGATTTATATATTGAGACTTACATAACTGTGTTATAAAACATTTATGTTATTATAGTGCTACTTTGTATTACTATTATGGAACCCTGCCGGAAGAAAGGAAAGACTATCCACAGCGAAGCTAGGGAGGTTATCAGACATGTTATCCAAGAATGTGATAATAATAATAATTTCGTGTGGCAGACGCTCCGATGAGGTTGGGCGGCATCTGCCATGTGAAGGTAACTGCGTATTATTGTGGTGGAGGATAGTGTTATGTGTGGTGTGTGAGTTGCAGGGATGTTGAGGACAGCACAAACACCCAACCCCCGAGTCAATGGAATTAACCAATTAAGGTTAAAATCCCCGACCCGGCCGTTAATCGAACGCGGGACCCTCATTCAGTTTTGTGTGTCACCAAGAAAAGTGACATAGGGACACAAGGATTGATGAAGATAATTTAGGCCTACAGACTATTGTTTCAAATATTATTTTATTTCATAGTTTTGCCTATCAAGGAAAGTGACAGAGGGACACAAGGATTGGTTAAGCTAATTTAGGCCTACATACTATTGTTTTAAATGTTATTTTATTTCATAGTTTTGTGTGTCACCAAGAAAAGTGACATAGGGACACAAGGATTGATTAAGCTAATTTAGGCCTACAGTCTATTGTTTTAAATGTTATTTTATTTCATAGTTTTGCCTATCAAGAAAAGTGACATAGAGACACAAGGATTGATTAAGCTAATTTAGGCCTACAGACTATTGTTTTAAATGTTATTTTATTTCATAGTTTTGTAAACATATGTGTACCTCAGGACTGAAGAGGCTAAACATTAACAGTGTTATATTGTCTAGGACAACACGTATCTTACCGGTACTCCTATTATTAGTGTAATTTGTTTTAAGAGTCCGAACATATTTCTCCTTAGCTTACAATAGACATTATATATTAACTGCATGTCTGGATGAGTTGAATGATTGGATTGTAATCATAAAATTGTTATACGCGCACATATTCAATCTGGTTTATTATTATTATTATTATTATTATTATTATTATTATTATTATTATTATTATTATTTTCTTCACGTAACGAACTTGCCGGGACATGTGTTTGAGAGAGAATGCATTCGTAACTCGGCACACTGACGAACGAAATTGACCTGCCTTTACCTCACTTCATGAAAATTACTACATTTGAAATACAGGAAATAAATATCGTCTTCTTCTAGTAATGTAACCGTCATCGGACGTTGGCGATCATTTTGTAAAAATAGGTAAAAAGTATTATAATAATTAATACAGTATATACATTAAAATAAAAAATAATAACAGAAGCTCTTTCGATTTGCATCTTGAAGATGGACTCTGCCAGTGATAAAATCTAATTCTGAAGATGGCATAAATTCCCAATGTCACTGGAAATTAACCTAGATTACTGTTAGTTGGAAACTGCCTTGTCTTAATATTTCGCTGGTCAGATGTAGTCTATTAATAAATGAATAATTTTGCCCACCTGCGGTATACAAAAATACATCAAGTGCCTTGCAGGAGGAGACCACATGAGGACACTGCGACTGCGAGGGCGAACGTTTTCAGAAACGCAAGTATATACACCAGCTTGGAGACGATAAGCCAGGGACGAGGGGCGAAGCGAGGGCTAACGCATTCCCGGCCACATTCCTAGCGAAACTCTTCTCTTGAACTCCCATCTATAGGAGGCTGTGATTGTTATTTCAAGGGGCGAAACAACGTGAATATTAGTCTCTCTTCACACTGGCAGCGAGAACAGGGAAAGTGCATCCCCTCAAAATATGAATGTGTCTGTTGCAGACGGAGAAGGATCATTAACAGTGGGAAAATTAAGGCTTCCTTGGTCATACAGAGGTAATGCGCTCGGGTTCAGAAGATTACAAGAACTGTGTAAGGGAGATCACATGGAGAAGACGGAATGGTCTCTGAAGAAGCTCTCTACTTGGTCTGGTGACGTAATGCAGCGAATGACCTACTTAACTTCAGAACAATAAAACATCTTACTGAAGTCACACTTCTTTTGTTTTCAGCTAGCGAAGCATCGGTGGTTCAGTGGTAGAATGCTCGCCTGCCACGCGGGCGGCCCGGGTTCGATTCCCGGCCGATGCAGCGCTCATATTATACCATACCACTGTTAATAATTTTTAAAACATTCAGTTCCTATCGCCTGTTTTATTCTTTAAGTTAAGCTAATGTCCGCCTCTGTGGTGTAGTGATTAGCATGATTAGCGGCTAACCCCGGAGGCTGGGGTTCGGTTCCCGGTTCTGCCACTAAATTTGAATAGTGGTATGAGGGATGAAACGGGGTCCATTCAGATTCGGGAGGTCAAATGTGTAGAGGGGGGTTCGATTCGCACATTCTTTAAGCTAATGTCCGCCTCTGTTGTGTAGTGATTAGCATGATTAGCGGCTAACCCCGGAGGCCGGGGTTCGATTCCCGATTCTGCCACTAAATTTGAATAGTGGTATGAGGGATGAAACGGGGTCCATTCAGATTCGGGAGGTCAAATGAGTAGAGGGGGGGTTCGATTCGAATCTCAGCCATCTTGGAAGTGGTTTCCCACTTCTCGTCCAGGCAAATGCCGGGATGGTACCTAACTTAAGGCCACGGCCGCTTCCTTCACGTTCCCCACAAGGCCCCTGTTCTGCATAGCAGGTACTGGTCCTCCTTCCCAGCTGTCTCCCCTTACTAAAATCCCACGCTTCAGGACACTGCCCTTGAGGCGATTCCGGGGAGAAAACCAACCCTGGAGAGTAAAAAAAAAAGAAAGAAATCAAGCTAATTTGTGGATTGCGTTTCTCACATTTCTCTGTAGTAAGTTTTCTGAAGTGACATTGAAATCACCCTATTCACCATGGCTCAGTATATGACATCGCTTGCGCGCGTGCAAACTACAATATCGAAAAGACTTAACAGGTGTACACCAGTACGATAATGACAGTTATCGAAATATACGTGTATTAAGCGACCTGGTCTGCCAGGCGCTTCGCACAGTATCGTACGATATTTCAAGCAAACGACATGCAAGAAGGTGGTGCAATCCAGGCTGAAGATACAACATTATACGTTTCCTACATTAAACTACTGAAGTACGCTTCTATGGTGTAGTGGTTAGTGCGATTAGCTGCCAGCCCCGGAGGACCGGATTCGATTCCCGGCTTTTCCACGAAATTGTAAAAGTTACAAGGGCGGGAACGGGGTCCACTCAGCCTCGAGAGTTTAAGTGATATAGGGGGCTCGACTCCCACCTCAGCCATCTTACAAGTGTTTTTTTGTGTGTGCGATTTCCCAGTGTGCTCAGTTCGCCCGGAAGGACGTGGGTTCGAATCCCCGCCAGGAAGTCGTAAAATTTAAGAAACCAGATTTCCACTTCCGGAGGTGCATATGGCCCTGAGGTTCACTCAGCCTACACCAAAAATGAGCACCAGGTTAATTCCTGGAGGCAAAGGCGGCCGGGCGTTGAGCTAACCACTCTACTCCATCACGTGGCGCGGTTAACAATGGTGGAAGCCTTTACTTTCCACTCCTCCAAGGGCCTTCATGGCCTGTACTTAAGGCTACGGCCGCTTCCCTATCCCTCCTAATCTTCTCATCCCCCCACAAGGCCCCTGTTCAGCATAGCAGGTGAGGCCGCCTGGTTCTTCTTCCCAGTTCTATCCCCCGACTCAAAGTCTCACGCTCTAGGACACTACCCTTGAGGTGGTAGAGGTGGGATCTGTCTCTCAGTCCGAGGGAAGAACCCACCCTGGACGGTAAACGGATAAAGAAAGAAACTATTGAAAAATGCCGATCAGAATGGCCGCTCGTTCACAGGGCATGACTACGGAGCCAAGCGCTGCACTGGGAGACACCTGGGTTCGAACCCCCTCCCCAGTTGTCCTGAGAGTATTTTCTGGTGGTTTCCCATTTTCATTTCCAGGCAAATGTTAGGACTGTTCCAATTCATGAGCCACAGACAATTCATTTCCTCTTCTTACACAATTTAATTCATCATTCATCTTTATTAGTTGAGGTTGGCATCAGGCCGTTAAAGCATACATTAATTTCACCTCATTCCCGATCACGTATCAAGTAAAGGGATTTAGGCGTAGACAAACAACAGAGTAGAAAAAAATGTTTTACGTATTTACAATCTGCAAGATTACAGAGAAGCCGAGGTGACGGGTTTGGCCTGGAAAACTATTTGCTTCCCTGATTATAGTTTTCGGTGGTTTCCCATTTTCATACCAGGCAATGCCGGGCCTGTACTTTAATTAAGGCCACTACCGCTTCCTTCCCCCTCCTATACCATCGTCGTCGTAAGACCTATCTGTGTCAGTTCAACGTAAAGCAGCTTGAATGATATGCTTTCATGTGAAGAATTGCAAAAATTCAAAGTCCAACATAATGGTCGAACCCACGACCCCGAGATTAAGATTCCCATTACCGACTGAGCAAGCCGGACTAGGACTATAAATGTTTAACAGCCATATCATAGAGAAACATAATAATATGATTCTATTATTCAGATACAGAATGCTCACAATCGTCTCCAACGTCCCCGACCTATTCTGTCAACTCTGCTAAATAGGGAACGATTTTCGGCTCGATCGACTATAAATTTGTTTTTAAGATTGCTGCTTGCACGCGCTGGCTCAAGCTAATAAACATTGCTAATATTGTGAGATTAATATGACTTGTAACATTATTCGGCTACTACTTCTACTGCACACGTTTGCATTTCGTCACCTCTCGAATGCAGACCTGTAGAGGCACGGTCCAGTCGTGGCCACCGGCATGCTGAACAGGGGCCATATGTGGAGATGTGATGATCGGTAGGGATTGACGTGGAAGAGAGAAGGAAGCGGCCGTGGCCTTGTGTTAGGTACCATCCCGGCATTTGCCTGGAGGAGAAGTGGGAATCGAACCCCTTCTGCTTATTTGACCTCCCGAAGCTGAGTGTATCCTGATCCAATAAGTAACTCGTACCACTTCTCAAATATCGTGGCAGAGTCGGGAATTGAACCCGGGCCTCCGCGGTTGGTAGCTAACCACTACATCACCACAGAGGCGGACATGCGTTCAATTTGGTTAATAAAATAGGGGAATGCGAAAACAGGTTTTCAGCATCATTGGATAAAAATATGCATCGGCCGGGAATCGAACCCGGGCCGCCCGCGTGGCAGGCGAGCATTCTACCACTGAACCACCGATGCTACACTACTGTTGTCTTTTTAGAAGTGAGACTTCAGTTGCAATGTTTAGCTTGTTTAATGTTGTGTAGCTCATTGACTACATTCCTCACCAGACCAGCTAGATGGCTTCTTCCAGTAATCCGTCTTGCATCTGACATTGCTTATTCAACTCTTGCACTATTCTGTCCCTTAGGTTATTATTTCACGCGGACTAGGAAGTCTTTTCTTTTTCTTCTCACCTTTCCTGATATTTTGTGAAGACGGAACTCTTCCGGTTTCTCCAACAATTAATGTTAAGACGGGCTATAATAACTTTGTATTACCCCTTAAAACAACTATCATCTACACCTGCCGTGTTTTCATAGTTTTTCTATGGACCTATGCCAGGCAGAGCACAGGTAAACTGTAGTACATATTTACTGTTACGAGCGGAAGAGCTGGCCGTGCGGTTAGGGCCGCGTAGCTGTGAGCTTGCATCCGGGAGATAGTGGGTTCGAACCCCCCCACTGTCGGCAGCCTTGAAGATGGTTTTCCGTGTTTTCTCATGTTCACACCAGGCAAATGCTTATTTTAAGTCCACGGCCGATTCCTTCCCCCTCCTAACACTGTCCTATTCCATCGTCGCCATAAGACCCATCTGTGTCGGTGCGACGTAAAGCAAATTGTAATATAAATATATATATATATATATATATATATATATATATATATATATTTACTGTTATGTATCACATAGTTCTGGCTTTCATGTCATCAGTACTGAAACTGGTAGGACCTTCAAATAGTACCACTATGTGTTATTCAGTTGTATGGAAACTATAAACAACATATGGTGGCACTAATGAGTCGTACTAGGCAAATTGAGGAGTGAGGTTGTTTCTTATTGTTTTCCTCATTGGTCCTACGAGTAGCTACTTTCACGGCACCCAGACGTACTAGTCGAGTTCTGTCATTACTCGACACCGCTCTTACCACAAGGGAAGCGACACACCCTTAAGGCCGACATCTACCTTAACCCTGAGAGTAACATGTCTATAAATATCGCTTTAGTTACACCACACGTCTCGAAGACGTGCCACTCAAAGCCTATTAAGGACCAAGGGGGAAGTTTTCATTCCCCTCCCCGAAGGGGAGGGGCGGGCCACCTAGAAGGTTACGCCTTCTCTCTGGCCAGGAGATTTGGCGGGGTTTGGGGATTTGGTGGGATTGGTAGAGAGGGATGGAGCTTTGCTAAGTTGGAGGAGTTGGGGGGGGGGGGTCTCGACCTCTTGACTAAGTATTTATTGGTTTCTTCAATATGTACAGTATTCATTTTACATTTTTACAATTTTTGGGTTTTTACAATAAGATTGTTTTTCTTGTGCTGTGACATTTTCTTGTTTATTGTTTTGCCTACTGTGTATTTGATATATCCCTTCCCCCCTCTTTTTTTTATTAGGGGGTTATTAGGATATTTACATCTGTTTAGCTATGGATTATCTGCACTTGGTTATTTACAGAATTACAGTGCTTGATATTTACAATACGATATTTACATCTGTTACACTATGGACTATCTACACTTGGTTATTTACAGAGCTTGGCTATTTACAGAACTTGGATATTTACACTTGATTATTCCAGTTGCTTGATATTTACAATACGTTGTTATTTACAGTACATTGTCTTGTTTTACATAATTAGTTGTAGACCAAAATGGAGTTATTTACAAGTTGTTCTGGGTATTTACAGTTGTTTGTTAGCAGGTTTACATTTGTTGTTGCTTGTGGTTGGCCGGCACTGCTTCTGAAACATAGGAGGGTTTTGTTATTACATTTAACATATATCCTGATGTTGGGGGGGGGGGGGGGGGAGGACGCCAGGGTTTCTTGGGGTGTTGGAGTTGCTTTACCTGTGATGGGAGTGGGTGGGATTTTACAGGGTTAGGGGCTTATGGGGTGGGGTATTTTCGTCACAGCTTCTTTGCTTATGTGTGCCCTCATCGGGTGGGGGGAGGGACCGGTAGAGATGGAACGGGGTTTGGGTGAAGTGGGGGTTGGGGGGTAGGTCTCCTCTGAGGAGTTGGTTGAGGGTTGGGTTGTCTCGGTCTAGGGCTCGGCGGTAGGATCGCTGGAATTGTGTGAGGACATAGGAGTCTAAGGGTGGGAAAGGGAATATTGCTAGTAAGTCGGTCGTAGGGTATCGGAAGGGAAGTCGGAGAAAGCCTATTATTTAAAGTTACGTTAAAGTTACCAGACAGAATGCACAAGAAATAGAGGTGGTGGAGGGGATAACTCTCCCCTCCTTATGAGGACTAGATGGCATTCATTCGCACGACACGTCAGAAAATCGTATGGTGTAATTGTCAGGGTTAAAACGTAGGTGACAGAACAGATGTGTTGTGAGAAGACCACAAATGAGAAAGAAAAATAGCTGTAGCAGGTGGACGCGTTCCGACATAAATAAGATAGAGACTTCAGCGGAAGCTACAGGTACCATTAGTAAAAACTTGTATTTATCTCTAGCTGTACTTTTTGAACAACTTAGAACTTAGGATTAACAGGAGAAGCATATCCCCCTCCCGTTACATGAAAGCCCTTGTCATATGTCCGAATAATATATTTCCGGTCGAGGAAAAATTCACAAGAGTAATAATAAATTGTCAGAGTTCGCCTCTATAGTATAGGGGTTAGTGTGATTAGCTGCCACCCCTGGTATTCCGGGTTCGATTCCCGAGTCTGCCACGAAATTTGAAACCTGGTACGAGGACTGGAACGGGATCCACTCAGCCTCGGGAGGTCAACTGAGTAGAGGATGTTCGATTCCCACTTCAGCTATTCTCGAAATGATTTTCTGCGGTTTCCCACTTCTCCACTTACGGCCACGTCCGCTTCTTTCCCTCTTCTCTGCCTATCCGTTCCAATATTCCCATCCCCCGCAAGGTACTGATCCTTCTTCCCAGTTGTATCTCTGGCCCAAAGTCTCACGCTCCAGGACACTGCCCTTGAGGCGGTTGTGGCGGGATCCCTCATTGAGTCCGAGGGAAAACCAAGCCTGAAGGTTAAACGGATACAGAAAATAAATAAAATAAAATAAAATAAAATAAAATAAAATAAAATAAAATAAAATAAAACAAAACAAAATAAAATAAAATAAAATAAAATAAAATAAAATAAAAATTGTCAGATACTTTTCACTCTTTGTTGTTCGGTACACAAGCAGGATATTATTTACCCATTTACCAGTTTACTGGTCCTCTTTTCAAGAGAAATCGTCATTAAATGTGATTTCCTCTGCAAATAAATAAATCAATAGCGCTTATCAGTTTTTCAATTTTTTTGAGCAAGTTTGAAATTTTACACACTTTCCACTTTTTTAGGTTATTAGGACAAGTGAACAGTATTTCCACGTCGATGGCGCTCACCGTTGATGGACTCAGCAGTAAATATATATTGTGCCCTACTGCACTTTAAAGTTCCGTCCAGGCGAAGGCCGGTCTCGAACCCAGAGTACAGTAGTGAACGAACTCTCACAGACGTGAGCTGGTGCACATAGTCTTACCTGAATACAGTCCTCTTCAATCAGCCGGGAGAGCGCTCTTCTCAGGGATAACATGGGTATAACGGGGCAACATAAAGATAATACACTAGGACATGTACCTACTCCGGTAAGAATTCGGCTAAATTAAAAATAAAAAAATAAAATATCTAACAGAAAACACCGCTGCATTCAAAGTTTAACAAATAGGGATTTATTACATAAACTTGAATTATTTACAAATGAAAGAGCCTTTCAATATGAGATGGTAAAATGACGCTGAGCCGATGACTACCAGTTCACTGCCTTCACGAAAACACGTGAGCTGCAACAAGCATGTTACAATAGAGTAAGTAACGAAGTTTAGAAAGATGGATATCTGCTTAATAACACAAAAACAATGATTCCCATAAAATTATACAATGCCTCGCGCCGTCGAACCCCGGTGCAAACAAAAATCACCACAAAATTTACAATGACCTGACTCGGTCACGAACCCTAGTCCCATGACAAGTAAGGCGTCCAAGATACCTATGCACACAATATAAAAGGACCCAATCAACACATACATGGGTGTCAGGATAAAACGGGCCAGTGTTAAAATATTACACATAAAACAAATAGGACATAAAACAAATCTCTCTCTGCTTTCAAAACATGAAGGTCGTTTCTTCCCCTCTCGGCATTCTTGACATACTGCAGACGACCAACCCACAAGCCTGTGACGTCAAGCTCAATGACCTCCACCCTCACCATTCCACTTGCGGCAGTCCCCTAATTTATGAGCTCAAACGGGGTGACAGGCTAAAGTCTTGCCTTTCAAAGAACACTTCACGTAGTCAGCTGCTAAAGCCCTCATTTAAATATACCTGGGCTATCTGCCCTTGTCTCAATACTTCCAGCAATCTCGCTCATCTTACTTATGCCTCTCATGGGCTAAATCCTGGTGCTACAAAACACTAATCATTAAGCGATCGTCACATGGCCATACTAGGCATTTCCAAAATAAATTCAATAAACTTTCAATGGTTGGGCTCTCTCATGCCAACTGCAAATTTTACTTCTGCCTCTCATGGGCTCAAATCTCTTAAATATTTGGACTCGCTCGCTCTATCAGTGATTCTGGGGAATTACTGGTCACGGCTTGGTCACGACTTGGTCATAATTAAACACTTCTACGTCTGCAGAAACAAATGCCTAAATGCGATCTAATCAAAGTACCTATCTGTAGACTACCTCCATGCCTAAATGAGTTCGATCAGACCCTTACAAAAATACGTACGTTAAAATAACGCAATCAAAATGAGCTATAACTTCGCTAACAAGGACTCTACAAATAACATCTACCTTAAAGTACGGGGTTCGAGTTTGGGGCCTAGCTCTAAATTACAAGGGAAATTCTCCTACTACCACAAATATGTTGACTGACGGCCCCCATATTCCTATCTAAATTTAAATGACATGCTTGAAACAGAACTGGAAAGCTCTGACCTTAATTTATCGGGAACATAGCGGAGCGGCCATCCCTGTGGACCACTGGATCTACCACATTCTGATAGACTGCAGAGCTGGCATCAGATAGTGTTGACCACTTGGAGACATTCTTGCTTGTGTGGCGTCTTCGTACAGCTCCCTCTGTAGTCGGAAGGTGTCCCCTTCGATGTTGTGCTGATCAGGTGCTCCCAACGTTCCTGGATCGATGCCCGTTGTTGTGTTGGCTTCAGCTCCTGGTTGTGGCTTCTTTGCAATGATGCTGTCAAACACTCGTTCTGACTTGATGCTGGGGTAATTCCTTGCAGAAATAGCAGTACGGGTAGTCGGTGTAGCTCGAAGACAAAGCGTTGTTCTCAGTACCAACACGCAGTATGACGATTCGTTCACGCAGCCTCTCGGTCCAAGAATGACCCTGATATGCTCTGGCGGCCTTAATTTATAATTCCGGATAGTGTCATCAAGCCGCTTGACTGCGTGCAATCTTAGCGCGCCCGGGAAAATTTCCCGCATTAATTATATCATGAGCTCAAATTAGCGAATGCATTAATGAATGCAGCCCTAATGCCTATCAAAATAAAGCAGAAATAATACAGGTTGCAATTCTTGTCTCAAATCCAATGCAACTCTTCCGTAACCAAAGATATTAATTTATTTCATTCTTCCCTCCTATAATAAGTTTAGCCGGGAACTGGAAAGCGTCCCCAATCTTCATCAAGAGGCTTGGCTTGGGACATAACTCCTTTTAATGAGTTCTGGAGATTTCTCATAATGACGCTCGCGCTCACTTCACATAAGAACGCTTCTTCTGGACCCCTTTATGACATATACTGTAAGACATCGGCTTCGTGGGTGGTCTTGTGTGATTCCAATATCCAATACTCAAATTAATACAATTGTTCCAATGAACAGAATGGTTCATAGCCCCCCGTGAACGACAAAATAAAATTTTGTTAAGAATTTTATTTTCCCAAATTCCAAGATCATTTTCTCTTTGCAATCATCTATGCTGTCAATATTCAAAACTTCAGGGCATGGGACTATATTCAGCTACAGACATGATAGCCTCCCTATGCTTCCTAACTTGGTAATAGGCATCCAGCAGAGCTAGAAATCTCCGGTGGTTACTCTCGCAGTCTTGACACTCCGTTTCTTCGCGCTGCTCAGATAGCTGTTTCTGGTCGTCTGGAGAAATCATATTCACTTCTTCCTCTTCTTCTTCTTCACCATTGGGTACCTCTGGTTGTTCTTCTCCGCTGTCATTTTCATCTTCTTCCGGAATGATAACCTCCTCTCTGGCAATATTTTCGGTATCTTCCTCCTCAGGTTCTTCTTCCTCTTCTTCGCCTCCTTCTTCTTCTTCTTCTTCTTCTTCTTCTTCCTGATTGTCTAATTGATATTGGCCGGGTTGGAAAAAGGGCTTAAGGTTTGATGAGTTAAAGACCTTAGTCACTGTAGCGTCTAAGCTTTGTACCTTGTATGAGTTATTTTCATAACTATGAATTATTCTATACGGTCCAGTGTATAGCTCAGCGAACTTATGGTAGTATCTCTCCGTAGGGTTAGAGATAGTGGGTGTCTTAACTAACACCAACTCGCCCACTTGTAGAGGCCTATGAAATCTTTTATTCCTAGTTCTTCGCAGCCGCTTCTCAGCCTGTGCTTTTAAGTGTTCTGCAACGTTATTAACACATATCTCGTGAGCTAGTTGAGGATCCCTGGGGCACGGAATTACATTTTCCCAAGGACGTTTAGGCAGCTCATTATTGTGAATCCATACTGGAATCATACCAGTCGATTCGTGTCTAGTTGTGTTAATACACTCTGTAATAATGGGCACTACAGTGTTCCACTTATAATGTTCTCTCGGGCAGTATATCCTACAATACTTGGATATCTCCCTCATG
This sequence comes from Anabrus simplex, assembly GCF_040414725.1. NCBI lineage: Eukaryota > Metazoa > Arthropoda > Insecta > Orthoptera > Tettigoniidae > Anabrus > Anabrus simplex. Next base: position 182,632,563 of record NC_090265.1, read on the forward strand.
ATACGTTCACTCGGGTTAGCTTGCGGATGTCTGATGCTGGATAAGACATGCTTGATCCCTAGTCTTTCTAGTTCACGCTTAAACCCTGCCGCAGTGAATTGGCTCCCATGATCACTTAAGATGCTCTCAGGCTTACCCATACTGGGTATTATCTTTCTTTTGATCTGCGATAGCGTCGAACGAGTATTCGCCTTTTGAATAGGGCATAATGTAACAAATTTACTGAAGACGTCCATACAGACAAGGATGTACTTTAAGCCCCTAGTAGCAGAGGGTAAGGGACCGAAGAAGTCTATTGCAAATAATTTACGTGGTCCCGTAGGTATCAGTGGTCGTGGCGGTTGCTTCAGAAGGTACGGATTTGGTTTCACCCTCTGACAAATGTCACATGTACGCAGGATTTTCTGTACCATCGACCTCATTTTCGGCCACACGAAAGTTTCCTGCAGTATTGCTACCACTTTATCAATTCCTGAATGCCCTGTAGCGTGATGAGCTATCCATATCAAGTCAATCTGTAATCGCGGAGGTACCACAATTCTAAATTTCGTATGATTCTCATCCACAAATTTATGCAAAATGTTGTTAAAATAGTGGTAATTTACCGCTTTGCGCTCCGCTTCAGCGTACTGTGGAGTCCCGGGTTGGAGTTCTTTCCGAAAGTACTGGATTAACCGTCCGGTCTCTGGGTAATTTTCCTGTTCCTCATGAATATTCCGAAGTCTCTCCAGTATATTCTGATCCTCTTGGTCTAACATAGTTAAGTGTATTGTAAGTTCCTCCGGATTAGGATTTCTGCTCAACGCGTCAGCTAGTATGTTCAGTTTCCCTGGACAATGTTCTACCGTGAGGTCGAACTGCTGGACGTAAAGTGCCCATCTACTGACCCGTGCATTAGCCATGTCCGTCTTCAGAATGAAGGTAAGTGCTTTGTGATCTGTTCTAATCACTACTGGGAATCCGTACACATACTTTCTCCAGTGAGCTAAGGCAGTAACTATGGCTAACATCTCCAACTCGGTGGTCGTGTATTTCAACTCGTGTCCTCGTTATTTTCTACTCATGAAAGCCAAATATGATATTTTATGCTCCCTCTCGGGTGTTTCCTGGTACAGCACTGCTCCGACTCCAACTGCAGAAGCGTCCGTCTGGATGATGAACTTCCTATCGAAGCTAGGGTACCCCAATTTTACAGAATTTTCTAAAAGTACCTTCGTGTTTACAAAAGCTTTTTCTTGCTCTTCTCCCCATTTCCATCTATTATTGGTCTTCAACATATCTTGAAGAGGCGCCACTGTATCCGTGTAACCGGGACAATGATTGGAGAAAAAGTTCGTTAGGCCCAAGAACTGCCTAACGTGTTTAATCTTGATCGGCCTAGGAAAATTTTGTATCGCCGCAATTTTAGCTGGGTTGGGCCGAATGCCTTGACCGTCGACAACATGCCCCAGGAACAATACCCTGCGCTGACAGAAGTGTGACTTTTCAAAATTAACCTTGAAATTGCATCTCTCGAGGTCCTGAAAGAGTAAATTCAATTTTTCCATGTGTTCTTCAAGAGTTTTAGTGCAGATTAAAATATCGTCGATATACCGAATCGTAAACTCTTTTACCTCGGGACTGAGGTTCGATTCCAGTGCCCGTATCAAAGCAGCACAACTTGAGACCAGGCCAAATGGAAGACGTAGGAAAATATACGTCTGGTTATCAAATAAAAATCCAGTTAGCATATTTGTACTTGGATCCAAGACGATATGGTGAAAGCTTGAGGTCATGTCTACCGTACTGAAAAATTCCATATCTCCGAACTTCTTGAGAATATCCTTAAGGTTTGGAGGTCTCTCATACTCGGGGACTAGGCGTTGGTTCAAAGATCGTGCGTCAAGGCACACGCGCACCGTACCATTTGCCTTGGGCACTACACATAACGGGTTTAAAAACGGACTCGGGGACTTGGCCATTATCCCGTTCCTCTCCATGTCTTCGATTACCTCCCGGACCTGGGGTAGCATCTTCTCTGGAATTGGATATGGTCTCTGTTTGAAAGACTCCCAGTTATTTACACATAATTTGTATTGGTAATTCGGGATCTTTCCAGGCCTCGAACCAAAGACCGTCTCATGCCTCATCAATAGCTCCTGCAGCCGTCCCTTGTCTTCCGGACTAATCTTTGCTTCTTCGATTTTACTCGGCAACAGTTCCAAAAATTTTTCTTTCTCTCGCTGTTCTTCCAATTCGGATACCATAATTTCGAACTCTGGAATAATTTCTTCGTGATCCTGTAGCCACCTTTCTGAATCAAGTTCTTCCGTCTGCATGTCCATTGTCCAAATACGTTCCCCGGGTTGGTACTCCTGGTTCTGGTTTAATTCTACTCGTTCCTGGTTACCATTTAATTTTAACAGGATAGAGTTCGTACCCATGTCAATAACAGCTTCGTATTCTCTTTAGAAATCGGCTCCTAATATAAGATTGTATTCCATTTTAGGCAGCACAATACATGGATGGGACACCAGTAAATCTCCAATCTGGATGTCAAGTAATACCTGCTCCTTACAGGACGTTACCTTGTCAGGTATAACCCCTTTAATTTTGACCTTTGAAATTGGTATAGACGGGATACGAACTCTGTTTTGAATTTCCGAAACTAAAGCCTGTGATACGACACTGACCGTGGATCCAGTGTCAGCCAGACAGCGTACGTTTAAACCGTGAATTCTTGTATAAATTACAGGTAATTCTTTCGGTCGGGGCAAGTTACTTTTATTAGGATCCTCTAATAGATCATCAGGAGTGATAACCCAATTATGAATAGCTATAGTCATCCAACCGGCATCCTCGCGAAATATTCTATCTCCTGGCACTAAATTTCTCGTTTTTTTATCCTCTCTCTCGATCTCGGCAAAGCTGGGTGCATTTGGGTTGAGACCCTTCGGCCTGGCTCCATTATGAAATTCTTGGAATGCCAAGCTCGCAGCTCCAGGAGAGTTGGCAGCACTGTGATTTCGGATTGCTTCCTGCCATGTGTCGCGTGTTGACATCTCCCCCGATTCTCTCCCTCTTGAGTGGTAGGCGCCGTCTTGTCTCTCACCATTTCTCGGGCGCAGTGAACTCTCCCTAGGCCTGTCATATCTCGCTCGGTTCCCATTCCACCGCTGGCTGTTACTTCTGGGGTTATAACGTTCACCGTCTCGTCTCCAGTACGGCCGGTCATTCCGCCGCTGTTGGAATGAATTTCTTCGGCGTTCTTGCCCTTTCCATCGGTCCGGTTCCTCCTGCCATGTGCTCCATCTTCGAGGTCGCCAGTTCGTATCTCCTCTGGGTTTAGGATTTTCTTCATCTCGCTCCCTCCGGGTAGGTGTCTGAGTGCCGGAATTTTGACATTCCTTGTGGTTACGTTCTCCTATCTGCTCTTCTGCCTGTATGTTCACATTATGGACAGTCTCTATGGCCCGTATCCGTGGCTGATGCAGTGCAGACGTTTGGTCCCAGAGCCTAAGCATTTCTTCCGCTGCTACCGCCGTCGTTACATTTGCCGCGATAAGAGCCCTCTGCACCTCTACCGGCAGCTGTCTGATAATGGTTGTGACGATTTCCAGCTCTTCGGGCTGATGATCTAGCTCTTGCAAACGTAAATATTGGGAAATGAAGAACTCGCTTAGTCTAGTGGGAGTACTATTCGCATATCTCCGTGCGTAGAGCTCCATTCTCAGTGCCAATTGATGTCCCTGATTCCAGAATTTATTCAGGAATGCCCGTTTAAACTCCTCATAATTCTTAAATGATTGCCCAAACGCCTTAAACCAGGCTCCAGCAATCCCTCCAAGATACTTTTCTGCCGTGCGTAGTCTGCGCTCAGGTGGTATCTGTCCTTCGTCCATGTAGGTCTCTAATTCTTTCAGGAATGAACGGGGTGTGACCTCTCCATTCCCCTCAAATTTCTTCGGTTTCTCCTCAGGTGCCCTAATCCAATGGTAACCCGGGAAAACACTGTCCTGACTGAATAGGATTGAATTTCCTATCCTTGGCTTAGCCCTAAATGATTCTCCTAGTATCTCATGTCCCTCTTCCTGACTTTCATTCAGGCTGTCATCTCCATACTGGCGTTCCATCGGGCTATGAGTCCTACTCAGTTTCCGCTTCTTTACTCCGTCGTCTTCCTCAATTTTTAATTGGTCCAACTTATCCCGTATATTCTCCATTTCATGTTCTAACCCTAGTATACGTTTCTCAGTTGTCCGTTGTTCCTGCTCACGGCACTTCTTCAAACCCTGGACCTCCGCGCTGATTTCCTTCCTAGTTTGTTGTAAATCCAATTCTAGTCCAGCAATTTTAGCCTTATTTTTCTCGGTCGTCCTTTCATATTTGTCTACCACTTCTTGAGTCCTAGCCTCTAGTTTTTCTTCTATTCTGACTAGTTCTTCTTGAGTATGATCCATGCGGACTACGACTGCCACCAGGTTTTCTCTAAATGTTCCTAGTTCGGACTGAGTCTCCTTATCCTTTTCTTCCATACGCTGTTCTATTCCCTCGATACTATTCTTTACTTCCCGGATTTGCTTCTCTACCGTTCTGTGCGATTCTTCCATCTGTAGACTCAACTTCTCGGTCGTGGTAACACAGCACAGCCGTACATTTTCTATTTTGGTATCTAATTCTGCTATGGTTTCCCTAGTCGCTTCATTTTCAGAGGCCAATTGCTCCAAACGAATGCTAGTGTGTTCCTTTAGCTCAGTTATTTGGTTAGCTACCCGTGTTTCGGTGCGTACTACTTGTTCGGTCACCTTTTCTTCGCACTCCGCGATTTTTTTCATAAGTTGCTCGGTTACGTGTACCTTAAGTTCTTTTATCTGATCCGAGTTCCTAATTTCCTGTTCTTTAAGTTGTGCACTGACTTGGTCGTTCAAACGCTCACCGTTCTGAACCAATAGCTCACGATTCCTAGTCACTTGTTCGTTCAAACGTTCACCTATATCTTCCCTAAGTTCCTCTTTAAGCGCCACAAACTGTCCTTTCATCTGCTCGCTGAGTTGCCTCAGCACCTCTCCTATGTCTACCGACATTCCACTCACTTGTTATAAAGTCCGGCGGGAAAAACCGCTCCGTATGTCCTCGATTAAATTTCAAATACTATAAATTTCCTACACTTTCTAATTTATCAAACTGTTCCTACTGCTAAACTCTCGAACTTTCAAAGCCTAAATTGGCTACCTCAATCTAATATCATGTCATTCAAACATAGGGTAACCGTCAGTACAACACTATGATACAAAATATATACAACACAAACATAAAATTCTCCCACAAAATGTCATAAACCAGCAAAAACTACCACATGCACAAATCCAAGCTATCCGATTATACACCTGTAAAACACAACACCTTGCAGGTCAAATCCCCGCACGAATATCATCCATCACTTCAAGGAAACCACAAAATCAGCACATCCTCGCTAAACACCACCAACAGCAATATCCATAAACTAATGGTAAGATCAAAGACATAACATCACAAAATACCTCTCTGAACTGGCAGTCATTCAACCTCACAAGTTTAACAACATACTCCAAATATCCTCAAGCTAACAGTACAGATCACAGACCAAAACTTGGTATACCTGCACAACACATACTTGAATGCAGCTGTCATAACATATGCCTGAAATCAAGCCTTGCACGACCTTTATTTACCGAAATATCAGGTCCTGCCTTTATAGACACACATTATGACCTATAGCCCTATTTCATGGGGAAAATCAGTAAAATACCACTTGGTTGTGTGAGCTCGTTTACACAAATATCAAGCATCACCTGACGGCATAATAAAAATAAGCTGTATGACCCTCAGTTCTGCAATATCGGGTCCTCAGTTAGCCACACCAAGTTCACAATGTAGACAAAGGCGCTATGGTCCCTTTTACTGAAATATCGGGCCATTCGTTACTCGTCGTCATAAATACCATGGCGCTATGGTCAGCCCTTTTTTCAAAGTTATCGAGCCCCATCGTTGCTTGGCCATTTAATACTATGGCGCTCTGTTTACACTGTCTGGGTAGCCCTCATTACAGCAATATCGAGGCCCCACGATGGCTTGCGCCATTTATACTATGGCGCTATGGCCCCTTTACGGAATTTCGGCCACCACGTTGCTCGGCGCCATTTATACTATGTGCCCTACTGCACTTTAAAGTTCCGTCCAGGCGAAGGCCGGTCTCGAACCCAGAGTACAGTAGTGAACGAACTCTCACAGACGTGAGCTGGTGCACATAGTCTTACCTGAATACAGTCCTCTTCAATCAGCCGGGAGAGCGCTCTTCTCAGGGATAACATGGGTATAACGGGGCAACATAAAGATAATACACTAGGACATGTACCTACTCCGGTAAGAATTCGGCTAAATTAAAAATAAAAAAAATAAAATATCTAACAGAAAACACCGCTGCATTCAAAGTTTAACAAATAGGGATTTATTACATAAACTTGAATTATTTACAAATGAAAGAGCCTTTCAATATGAGATGGTAAAATGACGCTGAGCCGATGACTACCAGTTCACTGCCTTCACGAAAACACGTGAGCTGCAACAAGCATGTTACAATAGAGTAAGTAACGAAGTTTAGAAAGATGGATATCTGCTTAATAACACAAAAACAATGATTCCCATAAAATTATACAATGCCTCGCGCCGTCGAACCCCGGTGCAAACAAAAATCACCACAAAATTTACAATGACCTGACTCGGTCACGAACCCTAGTCCCATGACAAGTAAGGCGTCCAAGATACCTATGCACACAATATAAAAGGACCCAATCAACACATACATGGGTGTCAGGATAAAACGGGCCAGTGTTAAAATATTACACATAAAACAAATAGGACATAAAACAAATCTCTCTCTGCTTTCAAAACATGAAGATCGTTTCTTCCCCTCTCGGCATTCTTGACATACTGCAGACGACCAACCCACAAGCCTGTGACGTCAAGCTCAATGACCTCCACCCTCACCATTCCACTTGCGGCAGTCCCCTAATTTATGAGCTCAAACGGGGTGACAGGCTAAAGTCTTGCCTTTCAAAGAACACTTCACGTAGTCAGCTGCTAAAGCCCTCATTTAAATATACCTGGGCTATCTGCCCTCGTCTCAATACTTCCAGCAATCTCGCTCATCTTACTTATGCCTCTCATGGGCTAAATCCTGGTGCTACAAAACACTAATCATTAAGCGATCGTCACATGGCCATACTAGGCATTTCCAAAATAAATTCAATAAACTTTCAATGGTTGGGCTCTCTCATGCCAACTGCAAATTTTACTTCTGCCTCTCATGGGCTCAAATCTCTTAAATATTTGGACTCGCTCGCTCTATCAGTGATTCTGGGGAATTACTGGTCACGGCTTGGTCACGACTTGGTCATAATTAAACACTTCTACGTCTGCAGAAACAAATGCCTAAATGCGATCTAATCAAAGTACCTATCTGTAGACTACCTCCATGCCTAAATGAGTTCGATCAGACCCTTACAAAAACACGTACGTTAAAATAACGCAATCAAAATGAGCTATAACTTCGCTAACAAGGACTCTACAAATAACATCTACCTTAAAGTACGGGGTTCGAGTTTGGGGCCTAGCTCTAAATTACAAGGGAAATTCTCCTACTACCACAAATATGTTGACTGACGGCCCCCATATTCCTATCTAAATTTAAATGACATGCTTGAAACAGAATTGGAAAGCTCTGACCTTAATTTATCGGGAACATAGCGGAGCGGCCATCCCTGTGGACCACTGGATCTACCACATTCTGATAGACTGCAGAGCTGGCATCAGATAGTGTTGACCACTTGGAGACATTCTTGCTTGTGTGGCGTCTTCGTACAGCTCCCTCTGTAGTCGGAAGGTGTCCCCTTCGATGTTGTGCTGATCAGGTGCTCCCAACGTTCCTGGATCGATGCCCGTTGTTGTGTTGGCTTCAGCTCCTGGTTGTGGCTTCTTTGCAATGATGCTGTCAAACACTCGTTCTGACTTGATGCTGGGGTAATTCCTTGCAGAAATAGCAGTACGGGTAGTCGGTGTAGCTCGAAGACAAAGCGTTGTTCTCAGTACCAACACGCAGTATGACGATTCGTTCACGCAGCCTCTCGGTCCAAGAATGACCCTGATATGCTCTGGCGGCCTTAATTTATAATTCCGGATAGCGTCATCAAGCCGCTTGACTGCGTGCAATCTTAGCGCGCCCGGGAAAATTTCCCGCATTAATTATATCATGAGCTCAAATTAGCGAATGCATTAATGAATGCAGCCCTAATGCCTATCAAAATAAAGCAGAAATAATACAGGTTGCAATTCTTGTCTCAAATCCAATGCAACTCTTCCGTAACCAAAGATATTAATTTATTTCATTCTTCCCTCCTATAATAAGTTTAGCCGGGAACTGGAAAGCGTCCCCAATCTTCATCAAGAGGCTTGGCTTGGGACATAACTCCTTTTAATGAGTTCTGGAGATTTCTCATAATGACGCTCGCGCTCACTTCACATAAGAACGCTTCTTCTGGACCCCTTTATGACATATACTGTAAGACATCGGCTTCGTGGGTGGTCTTGTGTGATTCCAATATCCAATACTCAAATTAATACAATTGTTCCAATGAACAGAATGGTTCAATATATTATGTAATATCTCCGTTACCAAAGCTCGTAATGTACTATGTGCTGTAATGTACAGAAATATGTAAAATCGAATATTATATTTTGCACAATTGTTTGTTTTCACAATATTTTTAATTTTATTGCTTGATAACAAAAATATGTCTTTCCCATTCAGAGATTGCCATAAGACAAAGCTTGCTGGACCTATATGTGCCATTTCACTGTCCTAAACTGATCATCTTATGGAAATAAGATAGAGGCAATTGTCAACACCTACGTTAAATATGATGCATAAACTCAATCATCTATATCAATAAGATATAGTATATCACGAGATCGAAATAGAAAAAATCAAGGTGGCAGTGATCGAAAAAAGAAGGGATTCTTCTTAATCTGCTTATCCTCCAGGATCGGTTTTTCCCTCGGACTCAGCGAGGGATCGCACCTCTGCCGCCTCAAGGGCAGTGTCCTGGAGCTTCAGACATCGGGTCGGGGATACAACTGGGGAGTATGACCAGTACCTCGCCCAGGCGACCTCATCTGCTATGCTGAACAGGGGCCTTGCGGGTCGATGGGAAGAATGACGGGGAAAGGAAGCGGCCGTGGCCTTTTTTTGCTATTGGCTTTACGTCGCACCGACAGGAAAGGGCTAGGACTGGGAAGGAAGCGGCTGTGGCCTTAAATAAGGTACAGTCCCGGCATTTGCCTGGTGTGAAAATGGGAAACCACGGAAAACCATCTTCAGGGCTGCCGACAGTAGGGTTCGAACCCACTATCTCCCGAATACTGGATACTGGCCGCAATTAAGCGACAGCGTTTGCCTAGAGGAGAAGTGGGAAACTACGGAAAACCACTTCGAGGATGGCTGAGGTGGGAATCGAACCCGCCTCTACTCAGTTGATCTTCCGAGGCTGAGTGGAGCCCGTTCCAGCCCTCGTACCACTTTTCAAATTTCGTGGCAGAGGCGGGCCTCCGGGGGTGGCGGCGCCTAGAACACGCAGTTGATGGTTCAGAAAACCCCCGAACTGAGCGTGCGTCAAGAAAGAAGGCGAAGAAGAATACAGTTTTTGATGAATCCGCCTTGAAAACAAATGCCAACTCACGGTAGAGCCAACTTGAGGGGGTCATTTCAGAGGTGTTTTCGGCCTAATAACGTTTAATTTAGCTAGGAAGCACATGCCAGAGCAATTAGAAGAATATTGGATGAATGGCAAAATTATAAACCGTGGTAAAAGAATGTCGTCTATGAAAGTGCGTCTAAATGAGATTACGTAAGTGGCTTGGCGTCCTCACGCTAACTGGGAAACCAGATGCCAATGAGGGTTCCCTCCCCACTCCGATTTTATACAGATAAATTACAACAAAACCATTGATCGTTTTGAGTTCCGCATAACATCGAGTACTTGCGATCACCGGGCCACACAATCCGGCGCGTAGCTGATCTTCAAAAACCGTATGATTCAGGAGATTTCAAAATTAGGGTGAGGACGAGGTCCCTGGAACCACCCCCACTCCGAGTCTGACCATATATGCACGAACTTCCGAGGGTGGCGAGTAGAGGTGTGACAAACGGTTATTTTTGTGTAACTGCTACATCTGTCACTGCTACAATAAAGTAATTGTGAAAAGTATCAGTGAAAAATAACGTCCACCGTTACTCACCTTTTACCGGTCACACATTGGTGTTCTGTGCGGTCACAGCCTGGTCACGGCTTCAAGCTTGTCCCCGTTTAACGTCCAACGTTACTCACCTTTTACTGGTCACAGCCTGGTCACGGCTTCAAGCTTGTCCCCTTACAGCTGTGTTGCAAATTGCCATTCATTCACTCACACATGCGCGCACGCATCACTACACACACTGTTGAACAGCAAAACACGCATTCCAATTTGCTATAAAGTTATCAAGAGACAGACAGGGGATGAAATGAGAAGACAACATAGCATCTTTTTCTGAAATCTAGAGGAGTGAGTTTGACAATGCCCCAGTTAAGGATGGAAGACAAGAAAACATGATGATCTGTCTGCCAAACCTTGCACAAACCGGTACAAGAGGATCGTTTAAGTAAAATGAAGAACCGATAATGTGTTATTTTGTTATAATGGATTGTGTGAAATGAATTAATAAAAACTTAAGTGGGTGAAGAGACGTTATCACGTTCGTTTCATTCATGACAATCTGAAATGTTTATTGTACTTGTTATGAATATTCAAACAATTGTGCTCATTGTGTTCCACGGTGTAGGGGGCAACGCGCCCGCCTGTCACCTGGCGGTCCCGGGCTCGATCCCCGGCGGGGTCAGGTTTATTCAATTATAATGATGTCAAAGTGAAATAGTATTACAAAATGCATTTTATCTACGTTCATTCTATAATATCAGTTCAGTATGGAAAGTTAGCATAATAATTTATTTATGGTACAAGAAAAATTATACGGGTGAAACTTATATTATAATGTAGGTAGCCTTGCACGAACAGTTGAATGTGTGATAACAGTTTACACTTTAGTTACCACTACCAGATGACAGCAGGAACTTAAAGCAATCTCCTACGAAACCGCTCTCACTTGGAAGACATGCGTACTATCTGAAGGTCACATTCTGTGTCTGTAAGGTGCTACTAGTGTGCAAGCTGCTACTAGTGACTGGTCCCCACTTCCCAGATACTGTTTTCACTAGTATGTTTTTCTGTTGTCGTTACTCGATAACCTGTTATTTCTCGTCCTCGTTACATTTGTAACAATGACAGACATGTAACTGGGACAAAGTAACTGCTACGTTATTTTTCAGCCATCTCTAGTGGCGAGATAGTCCAGAAGCAGTCTCCGGGGTGAAACGACGGCCGGTTAGTGAGCGGAAGTGCCATTCCTTTGTATTTTAAAAAATGAACAAAAACGGGAGTGTAACTCATATAATTTCCCTTGTGCAGTGTCGATAGAGAAAGTAATTGGACGATAGTGGTGTGTGCATGACATATCGGCCGCGAAGCAGCCAGTAATTACGCGAAATTACGTCGTACATTATGACTGTGTAATTATTACACTATGTAGTATCAAACTCCGGACGGAGAACGCTAATTTCGAACTAATTTCCCGTAGCAGTGAGAGATACCAAGTTCGAGGCATCTGATTTTAATATTTTGAATCCTTTGTTTTTTAAAAGTAAACGTGTGAAAATGTACTATCAAAATCCACGTTAGATTATGAACAGATGTCAGGAGAATTATAGCACTGCATGACGGGGAAGTGATAGAAATGCAGAAACAGACGAACTAGACAGGATATCATGATAAATACAGTTAGCTAATGTCACAGCAATCTGAGGTGATGAACTATTGCAGTGAGAGTATAGTGAATGTCCGTCTTAGCTTATCAAAGTGACGTAGACTAGCTGATTCATCCGTTAGAATTATCCACACGGGAAGTTTTGACTGTGGCGTGTGGGGAAGAAGTTGTGTAAAATCTGTGTGAAATATATTTTCCAGTGATTCCAATACCAGTACTATGGATTACTCAAGAGCCGTCGAGGGACATCTAGAACCCAGGACTGCACGAGCCAGCGCCATGGAGTAAGAGCCATCGGCGGGTCCCTGGAGGCCCGGACAATGCGGGATGCCCCAAACTGTTGAGTACTGAGCTATGATTTTCCAATGCTAGTATTTCCCCTTCCTTGTAAATATAAAACAATGTAAAGATAGGGTTAATTATAATATTAAATTGATGGGCTATTTCGCTTAGAGTGGTCAGATGAGTCCCTTTTCAGTCTATCTAACTTGAGAGTATAGGGGAAGGAAATGAACTAGGAGATGTTGTATGTAATTTGGGGACCCTTTTTAGTTACTGCATGAGCATGTTATTTTATTTGTGTTTGCGAGTGCTGTCAAGGAAAGGGGGGAAGATAAATATGAATTTTGGCAGGTTAATGATGCAGACTTCATCTGAGTGAGTGAATAAAATAATTAGGATTGTCGGATGATAGGATCCTCGCCAAGTGCCTGAAAATATGTAAGTGTGGGGTAGCTGCAGCACTTTCTTTAAATATCAATCAGTAGATTGAGTTGCATGTTAGAGTAAGATTTGGGCTGTATATTGTGCCCTTTCCAAGGCAACAACTGCGGTGAACTCTTCCTTCTTCTGTGCGCCGGCTGCTCCTGTAATAAATGACATGTAAATCATACTCACCGCTGCATGTAGACTCTTCTTCCTCAGTCGTGACCGTCCGCTATCCCCGAAGAGAGGCCACCCGTCGAATCAAGGAGTGAGGAAATGAAAAGATGGGGTAAACTAACTAAAATGACGGTACCCAAAGACTGAATTAAAATTTAAATAAAAGACTGATTTATTGAAAAAATGCATAGTGCCAAAAAAATGAACGTAAACTGAACTAGACTGGTGAAAAATGTAAACGAATGAAATAAATGAGACTAAGAAAAATTAAAGATTGAAGATCTGCCTTACACTAACACCATAATCTGCCTAATAAACTGACTGAAGGTCAAACACATTGATTACAATAATTCCAGACTATGTTGACACTGTCTTATGTTGATAACGTGAATCAATTAAAACTCTGGTCAGAAAGACCACCTTCTTGAACTACAGAATGGTATTACGTAGAAAATATCTCTCCAAACTAAATTAAAATAGTTGAATCATAATAAAGTAATTAGTTACGTCATCAATCCACTGACTCATAGGAGTTATCAAATATTTATCACATGTGGCTCATTTGGTAAAATACCCAACTTTAAAATAATCATGGCCTGCACTAACCAAGTGTATCACATCAGGGATAATTCGAAGAAAACAGCCATGAACATCACCCTTCATTTCCTACATAACCATTGTCTTATTCAAACCTCATGATTAAACAAATAAATTATTGAAACATCAATCTGAGTGTTACAACCACTCATCTAATTTTTAAACTTCACTTGCATAGCTGTGATAGACTGGACTTCTTAAAAATAATCCAAAAGATTAGGCCAAGTGCCTGATGTTAACATTTCAAATGACAGCGATCCTTGTACATTAAATTTCTATTGAATTTGCCGCTAACTGCATTTCATTATCAACTCATTGTTTGTGGTACCACCACTAGATGGAGGCAGATGCCATCTTGTTTACCTCATTCATTGCGGCAGTTTATACAATTGGTTTATTAAAGATCGCTTCATTCTCTACATAAAATGTAGTGGATTTAAAAAAAAATTGGTAATTACTTAAATGCCTGGTATGAGCATACCACTACTATCGTTTCGACTGTGACCTAATCGACGATCCATTAACCTAACATCTGAAATCTTATTTACATCCTTAAATCTGTTAAATGGAGAAACATTGCTCCGACAAAGAAAATACAAAAATCAAAACTAGCCTATCTACACCTATCTATTTACATCACATCAAATATAAATAATTCACATACGCTTACGTCCTACAAATAAACGGTAATAAAGTACACTCAGAAAGAAAAACAAATAAGCAAAGCTAGATCCCACCATCGCGGCCTACTGGAAATTAATAAGGATGGAATGCGCAAAATAAAATCGGAGTCTCCATAAAAATATACCCCGCTGCGAGTAGCAAATGTAATAAATATAAATATTGTGGCTTTGACGGCAATCTCTAACCTCAGACGAATAATGTCTGGCCATGATACTATTTAACCTTTGTGGACAATGACTGTTATTTCATGTCATCCATGACTCTACATGATTATAAAAAGAAAACACATTGACTCGTCGCTCTGCTCACATTGTACAATGGCTAGCATATTTGTCGAGCATCTACTTTCCCTGGAATTATTTAAACAAATACAGGCTTCTGCCTACAATCATAACCCATGTCGTAACACATTTAACACTCTTGGCTAAATTATTCATTTCACAATTCTCTTTACTCATTAATTCTCGACGTCTTATTATTCATTATTCTCACAACACGGCCTCGCTCGTATCCGGCGGGCAAAATATCTGTCGTGCACATTACGACTTCTTACGACAGTTCATGACATGGTCCAAATATCATATTTCCATTATCAACGTAGATCATCAGGGACATTAATCATCTAGCTCGATCTCTTGATCATTCTCTGCTTCGCATCTCACAAAAAAAAATTAGAGCTGACTCATCAACGGTTTCCTGGCACTCACTGTTTCTATATAAAAAAAGTGGCGAGATTGCCTCTCAAAACACAGATGTTGAAAGATGTGTAACCGCAACTACACAGAAATAAATACTCGCGTCTACCAAAAATCGTCGCAAAAGACACGAGATAAGTACAATCAGACGCGGTCATCTGAAGGATGATCCGACAACATAAAAACAAGCTGAATGCGCATAAAAGCAAAAATAAACAGTAAAATCATCTAGGCGGCGTTTACAAGATCAAAACTCCAACAAAAATATGACTCAAGACCAACGATATAATAACATGATGAAAATATAAAAATTACTTATAAATCGGCATTACACTCGTAGATCAAATATCATAGCTGCCTAAACTGTCAAAGTGACATACTACAGAAACAATCCATAACAACACGCAAACAACATCTACCTAGACGAAGTGCACACATAACTCGATTATTATTATTATTATTATTATTATTATTATTATTATTATTATGATTATTATAGTTACAATTATGATTATATAAAAGATGTGAACTATTTACAATCCTACCTAATACTTTAAGCTACATTGATCATCGATTAGTCACGGTCCTACATTATTTATTTACATTATTTATTGATGCTCATACCTGTGTGATGGCAGCATGTTGGCTCACCCTCCAGCCTCGGTCATGGTGAATTTAGAATTCCATCTTCAAGCTGATGTGGTATTCCAAATTTTTACACACGCAAATTTGACACATATTTGCCATGGCGTAACACACGCTTACGTTGACAGAAAACACTCGTATTTCTCGCACTCCAGTGAAGGTTAGACGATGCCACTGCAGACTCCTGTCGTGAAGTTAGACGGTCGTCTAGCTACCTGCCTGGAAATCACCTGTTGGTCTACACACCGGTCTCTCAGCTTTTGTTTACACACACAGCTTATCGAACATTAACCCCAACGGGACATAACTGTTTGTTCAAGGTCTGCCACTGCGGCCTTCATTAAAGAAAAGTCATTCTCCTCCCTGTCTGCCTTTACAAGTTTCTCCCCGTAAACATCTCGCTTTCCAAACAGTTTATTACATGGTAAAAGCAAGCTAAATACAGTTCCAATGTTGTGGAGAAATTTATGCTTATAACAAATGTGAAACTACCCGTGGGTTAGAGAGGTTTTATGTAATTATGCTGAAAACATGGACTTGTTCCTCTCGACTCGTAATGTGAGTTTATTTAAGCCAAGTGTTGAAAGTGTAGCTCTTGTCTGTTGTTTCTGCATAAATAGCAAAAGTTTGTTAAAGTGTTCATTTCTGAAATGTTACTCTCCCGAGTGAAATAATACAAGGCTTTCTCAAAATGCCTATAAGTGTCTCTAATCACTTTCTTACCAGCCAAAAGTAAAGCTGACTAACTAAATTAGCTGTCGCACTCTGTCACACTGTCGCTCTGATTCACACTGTCAAACTGAAGTTTCACTGAGAATACTCAAGAACCACTGCGAAAACTCAAGACACACTGAGAAACTCAAGAAACACTGAGAAATCAACCCCCTGGTCGCTGGGTTTTGTAAAGGGTTCTCCCCCCACCTAGAAAATAGTTCCGTGGAAGGGATGTGGCGTAATGATCTAGCCCTCGGGAGCACTTTATCGTACATCCGTAGGTTAAGGTTTTCAAAATTTATGTACAAAACTCCCTAATTTTTGTCTGACTTACATGTAATATTGCGCCGTGGGAAATGATCACAGGATAATCCACACGACGGCGCGCGTCACTGGTGTTATTTTCTTCCGGTGAATGGCTCCATCCCGCCATGACACTTCATTCTGCTGGGCCCACTTACTCCTCCGTGTGAAGTTAAATTTTATTAATTAGGCACTAATTAACCACAGATTCGCACTGATAATTTTCCAAATATTATAAAGAAGTCAGGACACTGTTTTTCACCACCACACCGGGCTTCAGATCGCGAAATACTGATTGTAGATTCCCGCTTATGACAGTTCATTCAAATTTAGAATTTTGTGATTGGCTGAGACTTTCGCGCCCTTCGTAGCGTGGATGCTTCCATTTCCTCCCAAGGATTGGCGGTTATTGTCGTTGTCCCTTTTGTCCTAGCTAAGTAGGTCAGGCCTCAACGCGTGATTTTCTCGTGAGAACCAGAAGAAAGTCGCCACTCCTAGGCGGTGTCATAAAATTTATTGGAAGGAGTACTCAGGGTGGTTTACAAGTTGGACGTGCTCTAAGGAGAGTTTTGTGGATTCTACTCGCCGCCTGACTGGCGCCAGAAAGTTCCTTTGTGACTGCTAGTTTCACAGCCTAACTGTGGTATCCCATATGCGAAATATTCAACTTTTGATTTGTAAATTAATTACGTAAATTCGCTTATGGGTGCAATATGGATTTTGTGTCAAGAGTTCTGCGCTGAGGTTCGAATATCCGCCCTCCCATACACTAGTTAGGCTCCATATGTTAAGGCCTATTTATTGTTTGGTAATGTTTAATATTTTATTTTTATATTATTATTATTTTTATTAATTTGATCGGATGCTATATGCCGATATATTTGAGCATAATGTTAATTGATGTCTCGTACACACTCCCGCCTCATTGGTCAGAGAATTAGAGAACATTGTTATTTGGTTGTGTGCTGGTGGAGGTGTGGTGAATCTTAAGGTGATGAGAACGTTTGCTGAATTCTAGACCTCCAGAAAGTTGAGGGAATTTGACATGATATAGTGGATTAATTTGAGAGATAATCCTTGGACATGAAGAACATACGAGCTGATTTGAGCATGAATACAACGCATCAGTACACTTGTATGAATTTATTGACCCATTGACCTCCTATAATGAGTGTGTCGAACGGTCTACTGTCCCAGTGTGGAAGGGGAGCGGTCGCGAGCCGAGATTTACAACCCCAGGGTGGGGAGAGTCCTTGTGAGAAAAGCCAGCTGAGCGAGCTGCTCGGCCAAGGAATTGGGTTCTTTCAAACGTTGCGTTCTTCTGTGAAAATAAAGACAGAATATTTTACGTAATTACCACACCCGCCACAAGCCGGGACCAAAGCATTGTAGAAACATTTGACTGCTACATCACTTGATACGATAGCTAGGGCTTGATTTCAGCGTCCCTGGTGGAGACGGCCACACGTCTCTGGTTCGAACCTCGGGAGCACAATGAGAACGGCAAGTCACCCAAGCAACGGATTTTATAGAACAGAATACAGCCATTGTTTTATTGTGTATGTGTATAATAAGTGTTTCTTTTTCAGGGTGTGAACATGTGTTTAGTTAATTAGTGTTCTATTTGAAGCTAGTCTTCGTGAAAGTCCATTGATAGTTGCTGTAAGTGACGAGTTTCGATCATGATTATGTGTATAGTTTAGTTCAGTAAATGAGAGATTCATAACCACCTTAATCGGATTTAAGTGTGCTATTTGTGGGATTGTATTGAATTACCTGAGCAGTTGCTCATTATTTTACCATTTGATTTATTTTTATCTATATTCTGTTGCGGTAAATTTAAGTTAGGCGGCCATACTAAAACGAAATTTTTCAGTGTAAAAATGAATTTTTAAAGTATATAATGTGGGGTTTAATCCCGTGGAATACTTGCATTTGGAGGGTCATAGCTTATAACTATAATTATGTGAGGGTTATTATGATTTTATCTGTCGTACTCAACAGTTACATTCAGTGGATCGATAGACTACAAAAACCAATGTAGGAATGTGAATTGTTAATAAGAAATGTCATCCTCCTGGACATATTAAAATGGAGAGTGAGGTAACACGCAAGTTGTTGATCTATAAAGTTATGATTTCTTATATAATCAACTTTCAACAGCGAACATTTGTAATCCACATAGAGACTTTTTGGAATGTGAATCAGAAGGCTGATTTGAATGGCAGCACGGACTTTCCGTTGCTTAACGAGTGTTTAGTATTTGTTACATTTTAATCTAACAAGGTTGTAGAAATATTGTATATGTTTCAACGAGCGCCAAGTAAATTGATATGGAAAGTTATCTTTGACTATCTTAGTCGAAAATTAGCATCCATAACCTCTTCCGTTCATTGTATGCTTTTAAGTTAGTTGTAAGATATTTTATTTTTATTGCCGCGAACGCTCTGCGCCCTCGAGAGGCCTGGGTTCAGACCTTAGGAACGGGAGAGTGGCGGTGACCTCGCTGTGCCGTGAAGGGCATTTGTCGCCCCACGTGAATGGATTAATTATATGAAATCCCGGTGAGGCGGCATTGTCACTAGGCCGTAAAGGTCCCTTGACTGTCGCCTTTTGGAGCATGGTCCCATGTGTTCATGACCCGACAGGGTTACATTTATGTCGTTCACATGGTCCCATGAGCTATGGGGATGATGGGAAAGGTCCCAGTATGTAGATGGATAATCGTTATGATCTTCAAATTAGCTTAGATATGTTGGATTCTCGCGAATTAATGTTATACTTGTCCCAGAATACAGGAATAATAGGTAATCATCTGAAATATATAACCAATCCTTGGCTAGGAAATGTGAAGAGAAGTATGTACGTTAGTGCCATTGGAGTGATATTTAAACATGTGAAGAGGTTATCATATATGAATTATGTGATCAATATCGATAGAATATTTTAGGTTATCAGTGAGTAATGGTTAATATCCCGTAGTATGAAAATTGAACGGTGCCCTATGATATCAGATTATAATTAGGTATGGATACGAGAGTAATATGAAGTGATAATGATATTCATTGAGAAGAGATGGATTAATCAAGAAAATAAATTATAATTAGAGGATATCAAGCGTCGAAGCTCCAAGGGGCCCTCTCCTCCGCCGCAACCCGGGGACCTTCCCAGGGGCCCGCTCCTTCGCCGCCAGCCGGGGGACCTTCCCAGGGGCCCGCTCCTCGTCCCGCGGGAAATTTTAATTTGTAAACAAAGCAACGTGCTTTTTGACAGTTGTCATCGACAACAACACATCGCTAACCTCACTGCTGCCATCTTGACGGGCCTAAACCTTAGTGCTACCAACTAAACCTTACTTGCGCGAGATTTGAATGGGTAAACAAAGCCACGTGCTTTTTTGGCAGCTGTCATCCGCCATCTTGCATCGCTAATGTTAGTGCTGCCCTCTTTACGGCACTGCTGGTAATTAAAAAAAATCCGTCAGCTGTCATCCACCGTCTTGCATCGCAAAACTCAGTGTTGCACTCTTTAGCTACTTACCTTTGAAATGTGGTGGAGGGCAATTTGAAAAGTTCTATTTGATAGCAGCAATCTGTAATCAACAGAGCACCGTGCCGCACTCTTTAGCTACATACCATTGAAATGTGGTGATGGGTAATTTAAATACCATGTGCTTTTTTGACAGATATCATCCGCCATCTTGCATCGCAAACCTTATGCTGCACTCTTTACGACACTGCTGGTAATTTAAAAAATTGTGTCAGCTGTCATCCACCATCTTGTATCGCAAACCTCAGTGCTGCACTCTTTAGAGAGGCCTAAGATTCACGCCATCTAGTACCACGCGTGACGTCACGCAAAGCCGAACATAGCCGACTCCGCTCCGACAAGAAATAATATCTTACTCCAGCACCAGCACCCGATAGATGCCAGCGGTTGCGCGCGCAATAGGACTCGCATTAATGTCATAATTTACGAAAGTACTGACATGTACACTTTCACTATAGTACGCATTTTATAAATGATGAAATGAGATCATCCCCAGTAGTAATAATTATTGAAAATGGTTGAAAATAACTGGAAGTATATTTTAAAATTCGAAGTTTTTTCTTCAGAAATGAAATGGCGTATGGCTTTTAGTGCCGGGAGTGTCCGAGGACAAGTTCGTTTCGACAGATACAGGTCTTTTGATTTGACCCTCGTAGGCGACCTGCGCGTCGTGATGAGGATGAAATGATGATGAAGACGACACATACACCCAACCCCCGTGCCAGCGAAATTAACCAATAAAGGTTAAAATTCCAGACCATGCCGGGAATCGAACCAGGGACCCCTGTGACCAAAGGCCAGCACGCTAACCATTTAGCCATGGAGCCGGACTTTTCTTCAGAAATACCTATAAATATAAAGTACGCCTACACAATATTTTGATACTACTGTAAATATCACTTCGTCAGAAACATAATGCTCAACTTCAGCGGGATAGGAATATGCCATAAAATAATTGTATTGAGAACTGTTCTGTTAGTTTTGTGTCTTCAGTCAGAATCATTGGAAAAATCTCTGTAAATGAAGAATATGCAAACGATATGTTTAAAATTCTGTGTAACTTTATTTTTAAAGTAAAACGAATATTCGGTTAGATATCAGTTGTCAATAAATAATAAAATTGTACAATAATGTACACAGTTTTTATTCGTGAATAGCTAGTTATCTCCTTAGAAATGATGTCTTTATTTAATCTCCGTTTCAATTCAAACCTCGTAATTATCTGAATTTTAAACGTATCGTTTGCTGCCATGAAAATATTCTTTTTGAAACAGTGAATAATTATTCTTTATTTACAGAGAGTTTTCCAAGGATTCTGACTGAAGACACAAAACTAACAGCACAGTTCTGAATAAAATTATTTTATGATATATTCCTGTCCCGTTGAAGTTCACCATTATGTTTCTGACAAAGTGATATTTAATAACAAATTTATTGTGTACTTTGTATTTATATTTCTGAAAAAAAGAAGATGTAATATACGACAGTAGGGAGAGGGTAAAATCCGGTGTCGACACAGCCTACTCCTGTCGAAAGAGCCTTCACAAGGCAATCATTCTCGCTACTTCAGGAAATAGCGGGTTCTAACCCCTATTGTCGGCAGCCCTGAAGATAGCAAATGCTAGGCGGGGTAGCTAGCCGCTGCTAGCCCTTTCCTGCGCGATCGTCAGTCTTCCTGACAACGTGTATAAGGATCTGGCCGGATGCGCTTCCTGACGGCATAAGTTGCCACAATTTGAATCGCGGTATCCATCATTGTGTCTGACTCGCGTGTATGCAAGGACAAGGTCATGCGTATTTTTTGCTGAGATAACATGCCACTTCCGATCGCCAGCCATAGCAGAAACTCACAGTACTGCGTCCATTTCGTCTTACAACTTGGAGGAGATAAGATGCGTACGAATAATTTATGATTTTTCACCCCCCATTTTTTTAAACATGTAAGTAGCCTATGTAGTATCTCGCATCATTCTTATCCGTGTGTGTGTTTCGAAAAAAAGAGTAACGTATATCAGTGTTCTAGTCGTGTTGTGATGTATTTGCAGTGTGACCGAGCGAGTTGGCTACGCAGTGTGCTTTCTTGATTTTCGCATGACATATATCAGTGTATTTGCAATTACCAAGCGTCTTAGCAGTGCGGTGAGCGAGTTAGCTACGCAGTATGGTTTTTTTGATTTTCGTACTAGGCAAATTATTGAAGTTGTATATCGTTTACTGAGCGAGTTAGCTACGCGATATGTGCACAGTGTGTTTTTGATTTCCGCACTAGGCAAATCATTGAAGTGTTGCTATATCGTTTACATAGCGAGTTGGCTACACAGTATGTTTTTTAAATTTTCGTACTAGGCAAATCATTGAAGTGTTGCTATATCGTTTACTGAGCGTGTTAGCTACATAGTGTGGTTTTTTATTTTCGTACTAGGCAAATCATTGAAGTGTTGTGTGCCACACCAAGTTTCCTTTGGTGGCGCACTCCTCTGTATGTAATACATTCTTTGACCACTATCGACTTTTGATGGATCTATTCCCTGGACGTGACGTATGACTCGTTATCTCCTTGACAGAGCGCGCTTCCGGCCATCAGCCGAAGTGCCCTCTTAGGAGTCTTGTGCTCGCCTTCTTTGAAACAAGTTCGCATGACGGTTGTAGCCATCATGGCGGCCGATGTTATAATGTGCATCTTGAGATACGAGATCTTTAACCTGTGTCGTCTGCTTTTCCTGCAGTGGATTTATCCGCTTGTATGCCCGACTCTTCATGTGAGTCGCTATTTTGTGACTACCTAAAGTTCTGAGCAACGCCTGACTATTAAGGTAACCTTTTTTTTTGGCTTGCTATGGTTGCGTGGGCATATTAGTCGTATATATTTTACTGTTAATTTTGCATTTCACCTTACTGTTAGTTTCCATTATATTTGTGTGTTCTTTTTGTGTGACATAAACCTGCAAGGACGGAGGATGGTTTTGGTCGGTTGTATGTTTGTTTGGCGTGTATGTGATCTGAAGTTTGAGACCAACTGCCTTTTATTTATTCGTCGATTTCTCTCATGGCCGAGCTCTTGATGCGTGACGTTGTGTTTTGACGCTATGACTGGTATTCATGTTCGTCCGTGGCGAGGCGATATGAATACGTTGTGGGCGTGATGGTTACGATGATGCTACTATGATTTAAGTGGGGATATGCCTTGCCATGATGCGGCAATCCTTTGTTATATTACGCGTCTTGTATTGAGCTCATGAGTCCATGAAAGCACTTGTCTTGCTATGCGGATCTCTCTGTGTTCGTTATGTGTCTGGACAAAACTGATTATTTTACCTGTATACACTTCTTTTGGGTCTCTATGGTGTGTGTGTACGTGTGGTTGTGCTGTATGCCTGCCTGATTAACAGCATTCTCCTTTTCTTACAGTGCTATTTTTTATGTTTTATTTACATTTTCTTATTTTCATTCCTCGGGCTATTTGCTGGCCTAATTATATATTTACGTTTGTTGCTTTCATTTGAATGAGTCTTCTTTCATTGTTAGCATTGTTTACTCGCCTCGTAACTATGGCAGCCATATTTATTCTTTGATTTTTTTTCTTTGCTGGGATGCTGTGCTTTTTCAAATGGGGGATTGTTGCGTGATGGATCTCTTCTCTGGGATGCTGGTCCATATGCATGGAGATGTGTGAGATGTAACGTGTATGTTTTTATTTTATGTGCGTGTAAGTTCTTTCGATGCATGTCCACTGATATTAGTTCATTGCGAGGACGAATGTGTCATACGTCGCGTGTATAAAATTATGTGGAGGAAGTAAATCGTATGTTACAAGTTTTGTGATTGTAAGAGGCTTGTGTGGCCATGTTTGATATGTTTTCAATCTGCCTCTTGATATGATTGGATGAATAACCTACACGATAAGTTTCTACGCATATCTCCGTGAGTAATGTTTCAAACTTGAATTTTTTTCTTATTGCCTTATCTTGCTTTATTTTCATTAATAAACCCCCATGTATTTTGACCCCGTTCTTTCATTTATCGGGAAGGGTTCTGGGTTCTTTCCGTCTCCCGCTCCTTCCTTTAGTCTAATTTGGTTCGAGTCCAGCTCCAGACTGTTTTAGTCTGTTCCAGCCCGTCCACGGCCTCGTCTCATGAGGTAAGTTGGTAAGTATTCACGGACCTGTTGGTGTGTGTATGCATGCGTGTGTGCGTATGTATGTATGTATGTATGTATGTATGTATATATGTATGTGCGTGTGCGTGTCTACGGTAGCAGAGTGTGTGTAAGGCATGAGTGAGTGTGTGTATGCGATGTGTGTGTTCGGGTGTGTGGGTGCAGTTGTTATATCGTTTACTGAGCGAGTTAGCTACGCGGTATGTTTTTTTATTTTCGTACTAGGGAAATCATTGAAGTGTTGCTATATCGTTTACTGAGCAAGTGAGCTACACAGTATGGTTTTTGATTTTCGCACAAGACAAGGCAAATCATTTGAAGTGTTGCTATATCGTTTACTGAGCGAGTTAGCTACGCGATATGTGCATAGTGTTTTTATTTTCGTACTAGGCAAATCATTGAAGTGTTGCTATATCGCTTACTGAGCGAGTTAGCTACGCAGTATGTTTTTGATTTTCGCACTAGGCAAATAATTGACGTGCTGCTATATCGTTTACTGAGCGAGTTAGCTACGTAATATGCATAAGATCGCGTTGTATGTTCGATAAAGCTATGCCTTGACAGAGCAGGAAGAGGAAAAGGAGGTTATAACAATCGCTACCTTACGCAAGCTGTTCAGAATTCTAGTCTCATTAATTTTTTCTCTTAGAAAGAAAGTATACCCCAGACATGTTGAAAACACATCAATCGATGTTCTGATCATATGTTGTATCGAGTACAGTGTTCGGTTCTATTCTTAATCACTTCTTTTGTAATCTGATCTTCTTAGAACAAAAGTATCCCCTGACATGTTCTAAACACATGTTGTACAGTGTTCGATTCTAGTCTTGATCACTTATTTAGTGTTTTGAACACATCAATTAATGTTCTGATCACATGTTGAGGTTAACAACATCGAGTGCAGCGTTCAATTCTAGTCGTGTTATGTTTCAATCTGATTTAATGTTCTAATCACATGTTGAAGTTAACAACATCGAGTGCAGTGTTCGATTCTAGTCTTGTTATGTTTCAATCTGATTTTATTAGAACAAAGGTATCCCCTGGCATGTTCTAAACACGTTGTATCGAGTACCGTGTTCGATTCTAGTCTTGATCACTTATTTAGTGTTTTGAATACATCAATCAATGTTCTAATCACATGTTGAAGTTAACGGCATCGATTCTAGTCTTGTTATGTTTCAATCTGATCTTCTTAGAACAAAGGTATCCCTGACATGTTCTAAACACATGCTGTACAGTGTTCGGTTCTAGTCTTGATCACTTGTTTAGTGACATGAACACATCATTCAATGTTCTGATCACATGTTGAAGTTAACAGAATCGATTCTAGTCTTGTTATGTTTCAATCTGATCTTCTTAGAACAAAGGTATCCCTTGACATGTTCTAAACACATGTTGTACAGTGTTCGGTTCTAGTCTTGATCACTTGTTTAGTGATCTGAACACATCAATTAATGTTCTAATCACATGTTGTAGTTAACAACATCGATCAATTCTAGTCTTGTTATGTTTCAATCTGATCTTCTTAGAACAAATGTATCCCCTGACATTTTCTAAACACATGTTATACCATGTTCGGTTCTAATTAGTGATCGGAACACATCAATCAATGTTCTAATCACATGTTGAAGTTAACAACATCGATTTTAGTCTTGTTATGTTTCTTTTGTAATCCGCAAGTCTAAACATGCACAATAATGTTATCGCTGCACACTCTTGCCTTCGTGATGCTTGTTCGATAAAGCTATGCCTTGACAGAGGAGGAGGAGGCGGAGGAGGTACGGGAGGAGGAGGAGGAGGAGGAGGAGGAGGAGGAGGAGGAGGAGGAGGAGGTAGCCATAACAGCCACCACCATCTTGTGTAGTAACCTCTAAGTAGTAATTAGCGTCGGGAGGGGCATCTTGTTGTATGATCTCCTTCAAGATGGTAGATGAAAGGTTAGGTTCGCAAATGCATTAAAGTTGATGATAGCTAACGGAATTTCAAATTATCCGCCACCGCAATTCAAAGGTATATAGCTCAAGATAGCAGCACGGTGCTCAATAGATTAAAGATGGCATCTGGATAGAATTTCAAATTGCCGCCACCACATGTTAAATGTATGTAGCTTAAGATAGCAGCACGATGCTCTGTTGATTAAAGATGGCGGATGATAGCTAACGGAAGTTTTTTCAAATTATCCGCCACCACGTGTTAAATGTATGTAGCTAAAGATAGCAGCACGATGCTTTGTTGATTAAAGATGGCGAGTGACATCCGACGGAATTACCCGCAAGGTAGCAGCACGGCGCTCTCATGATTAAAGATGGCGGATGACAGCTGTCAAAAAAACATGCAGATTTTAAATTTCCCACCACTACCACGATAAGGTTTAGTACCATAAAGATAGCAGCGCCGAGGTAAGCGATATAAGATAGCGGATGACAGGTGACGGGATTGCCCGCAAGACAGCAGCACGGTGCTCTGTTGATTAAAGAGGCAGATGACAGCAGTCAAAAAAGCACGTAGGTTTGTTTCCAAACATGAGCACGTGGAATTTTTCAAATTGCCGCCTCAAAGGTAAGTAGCTAAAGAGGGCAGCACTATGGTTAGCGATGCAAGATGGCGGATGACATCTGCCACAAAGCACGTGGGTTTGTTTACCCATTCAAATCTTGCGCTAGTATGGTTTAGTTGACAGCACTGAGTTTTAGGCCCGTCAAGATGGCAGCAGTGAGGTTAGCGATGCGTTGTTGTCGATGACAGCTGTCAAAAAAGCACGTGGCTCTCAAAAAGCACGTGGGTTTGTTTACCCATTCAAATCTTGCGCTAGTATGGTTTAGTTGACAGCACTGAGTATTAGGCCCGTCAAGATGGCAGCAGTGAGGTTAGCGATGTGTTGTTGTCGACGACAGTTGTCAAAAAGCACGTGGCTTTGTTTACAATTTCAAATTTCCCGCGGGAGGAGGAGCGGGCCCCTGGGAAGGTCCCCCATGGGGGCCTTGCGGCGGCGGAGGCCGCAGAACTGTCCAATATATCTACTACTAGTAATTCATTGAAATAACTCAGTATTGGGAATGTTGAGTACTACGTTGATTAAAAATTAGCCTATATCTCTACCGTAATGGTGAGTATCTATTGAATAAGTACACGGCACTCATTGAATTCTATGGAAAAGTATTTTAATTTCTTTATAAGTAATTTGAGAAGCTAGGAATAGTTGATAGAATCTTCATGAATAATATTTTACATCTATTTTAGTAGATGACACTAAGTAATGTGCTGGAATTCAACTAATTATCTGACAACATGTTTTATTTGATACATTTACATGATTAAGCTAATTGGTAAGATTGCTAAAATGAATGATATTTGAGTTGGTTGGAGACGTTTGATATTGCCATAGATTTTAGTACATATGATGTTGACTTGGTACTTACCTTTTCCCTGATGCATCCCTAAGGTGAAATACCAGAATGAAGAAAATCGAATGCTCATCCTAAATAAATAAATATATCCTAAATAAATAAATAAATAAATAAATAAATAAATAAATAAATAAATAAATAAATAAATAAATAAATAAATAAATAAATAAATAAATAAATAAATAAATAAATAAATAAATAAATAAATAAATAAATAAATGGTTATAATAGAAGTTATACACGATGCTGAAATGTAGTATTTCAAAAGACAACTTGTAAATAATATGAGAAATTCTAATTAGAGCTCAGGAAGATTATCTTTTGTATATAATTAATAATGGTGAGGAGACGATATGTGAATTTAATTCAACAATTGGAATTTTTATGATTATTCATTTTTCTTGTTATACATAATTGTTATCACAATTCAACCAAGGATCCTAAGACTATGATGAAACGTTATGTATTAATTTTTTAAATGAGATGATAATTTTCCTTTAATTAATCTTCATCTTTCTTGATTTTATCAGAATTTGAATAAATAATAGTGAGTAAGGTACACTGGTATTTATATTTAGATTTTAGCATACTCATATATATTTAGTGTTACTTTAAGGTAAAAATTAGGAAATATTTCTATTTATATCTTTCAAATCGGTAGGTTGGAGACATCCATTAGAATCTACGGCAGATGACCTAGAGAGCTCCCGGAATCTCTTCGGAAACCACGATAAAGAATAATTTTGATAGGAGATGGACCCTGAGCAAGCTAGTCTGGATTTCTTCGCGACCCGCCCTGGACGCATTAAAGGCGCATATGCTTACATAATTAAAAGTAACAGAGTTTGGAAAATCATTAAAGAAATACTTAGTAGTTGAGGGTCCTTTTAGAGCGATAATTCCAATTCATAAAACAAAGGCATTGCACAGATGGACTTCCTCGCAGAACTTTGCGAAGAACCCTGGGAGCGTACCTTTCGTACCGATCATTAAACCGTTAATCTTAATGTTGTCAAGTTGACACTTTGACTTGCAGTAAGGGATGGTTGGATTATAGATGGAGCATTTTTCGGTGTGCAGATCAGATGGTTATTCGAGGTAGGCTATGACTCTGTTTTTAGGGTTGTGTCTGTTATAGTAGGCCTACCTATTATCTTTTCAAGTTTGATGGCTATAATGACGATACACCTTGTGCTGCCTGTTTCCAACATTCCGTGGACTTCTTCGTGAACAAGAAAGCCCTTCTCTCTTAAAGAGACAGAAATGACATATTTTATGGTGCCTCGAATAACGCAGTGATTCACAGTACGAACAAGAACTCAAAACATCTACAAGGGTTTCGTATTCACTGTGGCATCACCGACAGTGGTTATCTTATTTGGAACTTGCCACGAACGGTTCTAAAGGCACTGATGTTATATGTCCATCTTGATGGCTTCTTTCCACTCCCCACCGCACATAGCTTCAGTATTCTAGAACGTCTGTATATAGTGAGTACACACACATATAAGTCATTCGGTTTAGTTTTTTGTTCATTTCTACATGACAATTGATACTTGAGACCACACGAAGACGGAGGCTCAGTTAAATGCGCTCTCCGATATGATGATGAAGGTGGGGGAAAATCGAAAAGAGATGAAAGAAGACCAGAAGATAAAGCAGGAGAAAATGGAAGAGAATATGGACGAAAATCAAGGGAGTATGGGGGAGAAGACGGAAGAGTGCGGATGATTACGGAGGAGAAGACGGAAGAAAGTGGACGACGGAGAAAGAAAGATCGAGGAGGGTCTTCTTGAGATAAATTATATTCTGCATGCAGAGATAACAAAAGTAAAAGACAAAAAGAAAGAGCACCGTACAACATGAGGTTGACAAGAAAATATTCGCGGTTGACCAAAAATTGTAAAGCTATTTGCCAGGACCTGCAGAGGGCAGTCGCCTAACTACGAGAAAAGGCACGAGACGGGAGCTATGTGGATGGGCCATCGTCTGCAGTACCGAGTTGGACGAAGGTGACGCCACCAATATTTGACGGGAAGGTACCATGGAGTTCATACCTGCGGCAGTTCGAGGCGGCCTGTTAAAGCAAGGCCTCTCAGAGTGCGTGCACCGGTGCATTGCGCGACGCAAGGTTTGGTTAGGTTGACCAGAGTACATACCCCACTCCTCAATTTTGAGCAATAGCGCTGTCCCTCTCTTTCCCTATGCCTGTATAGCTCGCTCCACCTGTCTCACCCTTCCTCACTTGCTCTGCAGCACTCCACCACTCAAGCAGAGTAGAACCAAGCTTTGGCGAGATTAGCCGAATCGTCCCGAGAAAAAAAACGCTGGTCTGAACCGAGCCGGGTCGGACCGATGCATTGTGCACAGAACCTCTGTGCCTCGATTTGCACGCGTGAGATTTTGGGTGTTTGAAAGGCCCTGCGTTGGAGGGAAGGAGACAAAACTACAACCCTCTTCGTGGCCCTGAGAGGAAACGCACTTACTGTTTTACAGGCGATACCAGAAGGCGCTCTGCTTTACTAGCCCACATTGACGCTCGATACGGAGATCGTCATCTCCAATAAGACAAAGCTTCGGACCAGATCTCAGAGGAATACGGATACTCTCCAAGTGTTCGAGACAAATGTCACCCGTCTCGTCGGTCTGGCCTAACTATCAGCACTAGAAGAGTTCCTCGAGCAGCTAGGTAGGCAGACTTTCATAGGTGGACTACGTGACCCAGATATTCAACAAGCAATTCCCATCGCCCACCACAAGGCCCTAAAAGACGCTCTCAGCCTCGCGTCGGAGTTCGAGGCCGCGAAGCAGGCATCGAGACTAGGGTGCGTCGCCTGGAAGTGGAAGAGGCTCAGCAGCCACAGGTTGATTAGTCGCTGATCGACTTCCTTGATGCCACGGGAGACTTCTATGGAGTCAAGAGATACCCAGCAAACGAGGCAACGGGAGAATCTTCCAGCCAGCGGATATCCTGAAGATCAGTCACCTGCTGGATTTGTGGTTACAAGGACCACATGAGGTGGAATTGCGAAGACCGCCAAAAATGGGGAGCCACCATCTGACGTCACGAGACTTGGAAACACACCAGTCAGGGAAACGACTATTAGTCAGCCTCAGGGGCGAAGGTTGGCTCAGGATAGTCGTCAAGTCCCAGCATCCCACGCCCTCGTAACGAGGCTAGGATCCGATGGACTCGTCGACGGGATAGCGCGGAACATACAGATTGACACCGGAGCAACGGGAACAATCGTCAAGCTGACAGTTGCGTAACGTTGGAGAATTCGGCCGCTGCCGGTGAAACTCAGCTTGGCTAATGCCATAGGAGAGACCACACCTGTCCACGGCGGAACAGTGACGGAATTCTCCGTAGGAATGAAGACAGTGAAGCACCTTGTTTTTGTGGCAGACATCGTGGACGAGAAAATCATTGAAATCGATTTTCTGAACGATCATCGAATCATCCTGGACATGAGCTCCAACACGCTTCGGGATGGGGATACAGGGAAGGCACTGCTTTACGCTGGGTTAAACTGAGGAGAGGATCTGACTACCCCAGTTGGGACTGAGCTGGGCGCGGCTGTGGACGTGGATTGTGGGATAGTCATCTTCCCCTGTTCCTGTTGGCGTACCGGTCGGCAGTGCACGAGGCTACTGATGCACACCAGCAAGGGCGTTGTTTGGGAGAGAATTGCACCTCTGGTGGATTTAGCGTTTGGCCGACCTGAGGACCATCCTGCCCCTACGGGCCATTGCTGCCTCGATCTAACAAGGAAACTAAGGGATGTACACACCGCTGTCCGGAAGAGATTGAAAATAAAGAGCGCCCGAATGAAGGCGATACGGCCTATGAGCGGTCGCTACCGGATATCATGATTAAAACCTGGTATGGCTGTATAACCCCATAAGGAAGAGAGGCTTGTCCCTCAAACTCCAGTCAGCGTGAGAAGGCATTACTATGTTATGAAGAGAATAAATGACGTCATATATCGCATACAACGCAGCCCGAGAAGCAAGATGAAAGTGGTGCATCTGGACCGAATGGCGCCTTACCGGGTAACAGCTAAAGAAAGTGGCTGATCGGGACGATCAGCTTTCGAAGGGAGGCAATGTTACATTCTCAAGTGATCGTCAGCCTTGTCGCAGCCCCTTAGGTACTTCCTGAAAGGGATCACTAAGCCAGCTCGGGAGAACCTCATAGCCCACCCGAGGACATGGCGCAGCCTCTTCTCTATTGTTTCCTTCGTCTAGTTTCTCAATGCGCTTTATGGAAGGTACAACTGGAATATTCCATCTCTAGCCGAAGCCTGAATATTCTAGTGACCCATTATTGAGGTATGAATACAAGGCCACTGCAAGCGAGGTTGTTGTGTGGTATTGTCCAGCGAATAGTTAAATTGGGAAGGCTGTTGGCTGCCGGCAGCGACCCACGGGGGTCAAGCTATCGTCGGGTACGGAGAGGAATACTGTGTTTACTGCCTTAGAGTACTATGTGTGTGTAATTATGTGGACTGATTGTTATCGTGAGTGTGATTGGAAGAGTTTTTTTTGCTAGTTGCTTCACGTCGCACCGACACAGATAGGTCTTATGGTAACGATGGGACAGGGAAGGGCTAGAAGTGGGAAGGAAGCGGCCGTGGCCTTAATTAATTTGCCTGGTGTGAAAATGGGAAACCTCGGAAAACCATCTTCAGGGGTGGGGTTCGAACCTACTATCTCCCGAATACTGGATACTGGCCGCACTTAAGCGACTGCAGCTATAGAACTCTGTGATTGGAACAGTACTAATGGTCGTGTTGTGAGGCGTACTGTCCTGTTGGTAAGCACTGTTGCTGTTTAGTTATGCACTCTATGCGACTGTGTAAATCACTGGGGTCGAACCAAGGAACAGTCGTCGTGGGTTCTGTGGCCAGTAGACGGTGTTCAACCCTAGCTGTCTGCACGCACCTGTGGAGTGGGCTGACTGGACCAGTGAGCGCAATTGAAAGGCCCGTCTATTAGGCTTTGGGCATTGTTCTGGTAAAGACTGTCCAGATGGAGTCCTGCTGTGAGAGACTTGTAAATAAGCAGCAATTGGCGAGTGTGGTTATTCATGGTTGAATAGAATTGCGTGTGTGTATTTATTGGGTCATCATGAAATAAATTAGAGTGATAAAACACACGGTTTTATTCATAACAGTATTTAAGTTTAGAAATAAACGAGTAGGATCTGAGATATAATTTAGCGGAGACGGGCGTCAGAGGGGATATGGTCCACCTCTGTGGCGTAGTGGTTAGTGTGAATATCTGCCACACCCGGAGGCCAGGGTTCGATTCACGGCTCTGCCACGAAATATGAAAAGTTGTACGAGGGCTGGAACGGCGTCCACCCAGCCTCGGGAGGTCATATGAGTAGGGGGTTCGATTCACGGCTCTGCCATCCTCGAAGTGGTTTTCCGTGGTTTCTCAATTCGTCCAGGAAAATGCCGGGATGGTGCCGAACTTATGGCCACGGACACTACCTTCCCTCTTCCTTGTCAGTCCCTTCCAACCTTCCCACCAACCACAAGACCGCTGTTCATCATAACAGGTGTGGCCGCTTGGGAAAGTTACTGGTCCTCATCCTCCATCCCAGTTGTATTTCCCTACCGAACTCGATAGCTGCAGTCGCTTAAATGCGGCCAGTATCCAGTATTCGGGAGATAGTAGGTTCTAACCCCACTGTCGGCAGCCCTGAAAATGGTTTTCCGTGGTTTCCCATTTTCATACCAGGCAAATGCTGGGGCTGTACCTTAATTAAGGCCACGCCCGGTTCCTTCCCACTCCTAGCCCTTTCCTGTCCCATCGTCGCCATAAGACCTATCTATGTCGGTGCGACGTAAAGCAACTAGCAAAAAAAAAAAAAAAGTTGTATTTCCGACCAAATGCCTCACGCTCCAGGACACTGCCCTCGAGGCAGTGAAGGTGGGATCCCTGGGCGAGTCCAGGAAAGAAACCAAACATGGCCTATACAATGACTAAATAAAAAACATATTTTATAGTTGGTTTTACACGAACATTGCTCATGACAAAATTTATTTAGAATATCATTTACACATTTTACCGATAAAGTGAAAAATAACGTAAACATCAACGTCGGCTGTGTGGAAGTGAGTGAAGTCCAAGGAGAGATAATTAATGCTATTGAGAATTGCTACGGTAATCATCGCGGCAGCGTTTAGAGGCTTTTTAAATCCGTACGAAGTCTTGTTTTTAAATATTAAGCTGATAATTGGCTTTTATTTTCGAGGTAAGAGAAGAAAACAAGACCAGTAATAATATAAAAAAGGATGAAAGTATGAAAGGCGCTAGACAGCCACGAAGGGAGTACGTCATTTCAAGCCTCTGACAGCCGCATGGCCACCTGCGTGCCTCAGAATCTCGGGAACAATTTGATGGGCCGACAAAATAGTAATCATGCACATGCTAAATAATTGTCCCATCACCTACGGGTACAACAGAGAGTGACCTTACTGAATAACAAATCCGCTCAACATAAAAGTGATCGCTAGTGTGAACCCTTGAACTTACCATTCCATCGTTGGTCGGCCACAGCTGCTACAGTAGAGCAATATAGAACTCTTAAATCATGGGTCGTTGCGGGAAGAAATTCGGTCACGATCTTAACCAAACGATGGGGTTCAGAAGAGAGCCTAACTACTTGAAATGAGGAGCAAATATGTGCTTACTGACTTTTATTAAATTCGAAATGGCACGACAACATTTTTATTTTAATATAAATCCTTGAAATAAAAAAATTATAAATCATTCATTATTGAATGTTTCAAACGCAGTCACATTGCATAGCGTTGATTTATTTTTCACAATATCGAAGAGTTGCTTCGGGAAAGTAATAAATTAGTGGGCAGCGAAACTGAAAAACTGAAAAAGGAAAGACCTGAAAACCGGGCACCTATTACTCCAAACGAGAACTGAGAATTTATCCACACGATCCGTGGAAAATCTGACTTTCAACAAGTAGAACGCCTGATTTCCTCTCAATTAAGGTTATCCACCAGTCGAATACACTTACGGATAAGGAACACCCGCCGAATGGACCCTTAATCGAACCAAATTGACTATCAGTTGCTTTGGATAGGTTGCGAAATATTATGGGAAAGCATGGTGTTCACTACGAGTTAACAGCATCATTCACAATTGAAATAAAATTCCACCATGTATTTGTCATATCATGACACCCTTAACCCCTTCTTCACCATTGGGACTTACAAGTCCCGCCCTTATAAAAGTGCATTCACATTTTATTGGCAGAGTTTGGATGGCACTTGACTATTGGGACTTGCTAGTCCCACTTCTGAGCAGGAAGCAATATACTTGTAGTGTTATTTCAGGTCAACAGATGGCAGTTAAATGGTTATATCTCAGCTGTGGTATCTAGGCAACCGTAGAGAAAAGTGTAATCAGTTTTCAAATTATTTATTGCCTTGTGTGACAGTATAAATAAACTTATGATATTATATTTATGAATCATGCATATTTGGGAATATATTTCTATTACTGCACAAGGCTTCTAATACGTAATATCATAAACATTCACACATTTCTAAAAGGGACTTGCAAGTCCCGATGGGCAGCTAGTGACACTCGTGTCGTGAGTGTTTTGTTCCATGCCTTAGTGTTGTTGGAGGGCGGTAAGAATTATGCACGTTGTGTTAGTTAGAATTCGAGTGAAATGTTGAAAATGTTTAGGTCTAAGACAAAAGGATTAAGTGAAGATGAACTTATTGCTGTCTTATGTGAAGATATTCCAGTGGATGGAGGAAACCTAACCGATTTGGAAGACAGTGACAAAGAAGAAACAGTTGATAATTTTACCAGTGTATTTGATGCAGAATTGGAAGCTGCTGACTGTAAGTATTTATTTATTTTCCCATCAATGGCCTAACACTAACACAAATACAAATAATACAAATGAAAATAAATAAAAATAAGACAAAGAGATGAACTGTGCAATGTTTTTGATGCAAATGCTGAAGATGATCCATCAATTGAAAGTAAGACTGCAAGAAAGAAAGCTAAACTTCCTGAGCCCAACAGAGGATGGAGAAGAAAGCCCCCTTCGACGGTGATACTTGTATATGAACATCTGTTGTGCAAAGAACAAGAAATGATGGCACTAAAATAGAGGTTAAGTGCCCCATTGTAGTAAAAGACTACAATGCAGATATGGGAGGTGCTGACAAAGCTGATCATCTGCGTGCCCTGTACTGTGTTGATAGAAAGTCAAGAAAGTGGGGGCAAAGGTGGTTTTGGGGAATATTTGACATATTTCTTGTCAATGCCTTCATCATACATAACCAGATGTACCCAAAGATAACAGTCCTGCAATTCAGAAGAGCTGTTGCCCAAGGACTGGTGACAAAAAAGAATGTAGGAAGGAAGAGATCCAGCCGAAGACCCATGCCAAGTGATGCACCCCAACCTAAAAGAGAGAAAGGTGCCTATTCAGTGTCGAATGATGTAAGGCTAGGAAATAGGGGGTGTCATTGGCCTGCATTTTCACTGCACAGAGGAAGATGTGAAGTGTGCAGCCTACAGAAAGTTGAGTCTAGGCCTTACTCAATTTGTAAGATTTGTAAAGTTCATTTGTGCTGCAATGACAGGTAAAACTGCTTTGCCCTGTACCATGAAGTAGAGATAAGTTAGAGTGACAGTGCATACTTGTATTTTTCAGTTGTAAATGTGTCCTATAGCTTGATGTAGTCATAAGTTAGAATGCACAAATTTTACAGGAAGCCAATTTCAAATTTTGAATTTTTCAGTTGTAAATATTAGTTAGATAGTTACTTCATAATTAGTTAATAATTCAATACAATTCATGTGCATCCTATCTAAATAATAATTGTAAATAATTAATGTATATCTTGTCTCAACATATACGTCTAAGTTGTGGTCAATACTGGGTTTGTGACTGTTTACTACCCAACGGGACTTCTGAGTCCCAATCTATTTTTGTTATCATGTATTTACCTTTTTTGTAAAATGCTATGTAGTATGTTTCATTTAGAGTGTATTAACCTTAAATTTAACAACATTCAACAAAAAAATATTTTTTCATATATAGCGGTCAAGAAAGGGTTAAGCGATAAAATAATCCCGATGCTAAATGTGCATCACCCAAACAGCTGTTCAGAAGGAACCAACAACATGACCGCGAAGATCTTACGTTACGTCGTTCTGAAGGAACAAAACTGCGAAATGCAGGAAACATTTATTCATCACGCATTTAGAAGAAATGCCAAACACGGAAGTTAATCAAAAAGTGGTAAATCACTTATTATCAAACCGATTTTCACGTTAGAAATGGTTATGTTACGCTTAATGAAATTACCAGTCCACATTGAAAAATACAACAACATAAGGAATTCTTTCCTTTTAAAACAATGACTACCATTACAGATCCATCTACTTCTTGTTTGACCCAACACACTAACTACAAAGTTAGCACTTAATCGAACTCACCTACGTATTACAAATGAAAGAACGACAATGAAAATAAAAATAATATTACCGGCTGACGAATCGAAACCACATTCGCAACTCAAGTCTCACACTAATACATTGAGTGTCAATATGAACACTATCAAAACGAAACAGACGTCAGAACGACAAAACAATTAAGTCCGTAAAATAAAAATAAAATATCAAAGTTATTTAAACTCAACCCGCATGGAGAATTACAGTAAAATATTTAATCACCATTTAGAAGAAATCCAATGTGGAGCAACCCTCATTCGCCGATAACGGTCCCATATCTTAGGGAGCACCTTCCAGCTGTTTGGAGCTGCGCACAAGTTGGCCTCATTAATACCGATCTAACCCTCTTCAGATTTCGTAGATTACTGTAGATGCTACCTTCGCCCAGGTCACTTCGCAAAAACAAAAAAACAACATCTAATCTGAGACTTGAGTATGTACAGCTGACATCCCAGACCTATCGTCGGGCTCACTTAAAATCTGTACATCCTAACACTAATCTCTATGCACACGATACCTTCCTAGGACGTCTCATCAGTATACTCAAAGGATAACATGTGACGTCCTAAATCTATTGTCGGGCGTAAAATGGGTCGTATTATGCTTCCACTGGCATATCAGGCGAAAAAGCAATTTCAAACAAACCCTGACATTTCAGTTGTAAACCTGGTCAGACTAATAACACATCACGGAACAACGTCTCTTACTATTAAACAAACGCAAGTCGAAAAATGCAGTAAGTCTCTATCTCGTTACAAAACGTGAGCTCGAAAATAACTATACGTGACGAACAATCCCTCAACTCAAACGCGATCTCAGCATGCGCAATGAAGTTTTAGGGAAGAAATAATAATTCCCAACACACGTCTACCATTTAGTGGATGTATTCAAAATAATAATCATCACTACCGCATTGGAAACCCTCAAATCGCCTACCGTCAATTTCAAATATTTATATCTATGACTATCCAGTGAAACGAAATTCAATACAACACCAACCGTGTATTCTAAATGCTCTTTTATCCTTGAGGTCACATTATCTTAATATTCATACTGACTTTACGTAACTAGTCACTTGAATTTTACTACCAAGACCTTTAATCTTTACTAGAATCGTTTTCACTTGGTATCTTACTAGAAATCTACGGTGCCTCACACAGTAGTCGTCTCAATTTTCGGATTGTTAGCGGAAAACACTACAGCCTGCCACAATACAGCCTGTCACACAAATCCTTCCTCGGCGAACATAGCCTGTCTCAAAACTCATTCTCCTCGCCTTATCCCAGCGGTATTACTTAAAATCCAGGCTCCCTTTCGCCTTCGGTATTCCTATCACTCTCATCTCCACATATATAAATTCTTCGCTCTCAATCCATTTTCTTATATTTCCAAGACCCTTTTCACATTTCGATCCTCTTATGAAAACAATAACCATTATAAAATACACCTCTTTATTTTACTGTTACTACAATTTTCGGACCTCGAGAATACAAGAACACACCGCGATTTTCCGTATCATCGACATACACGATGTCACAAAATGTTTCCTCCCATGAATAAAACATAATTCTATCGAATTTCACTGGAATTTTCTAAATGCTTGCGATCCTTGTAAAACATACTTGTTAAATGCACTATTAACATAGGAAAATTTTTATCCCGCGGTAGACGTTATTATTATTATTATTATTATTAATATTAATATTATTAATTTTGAAAAACTTCTGAATTCAAACGATATTTGAACTTAAGACATTCGCTACGACTATTTTACCATTATCGCTTTCCTAATTTTTCTCACTTTGGACAATATCTCATAGAACATTAACACCAGATTTAAACGTTGCATTTTACGGTTTCTTGACGTGAAATTTACAAAACTAAAATTTTCACACGCTGACCATAATTATAGCACTTCTCGCCTGATAATTAAAAATATCAACCCGACACACATCTTGAAAAAATTGGTTGGGACAAACAAAAAGAAAAAGTCTAACTACAACATAATACAAAATATAGACAGACCTGCATTGACGTCATATCCAGTATTCTGGCTACATTTGCCAGCTGACCTCATGCTTAGCCGCACATTGGTACAGGGAACATCATCTTCTCAAACATATCTATCTTACAAATACTGCCTTTCCACACGTTATTAAATGACAACACAAATCACGCACTTTCTTCGTTATAATTTGTACACCAAACCTCCTTCGTTCTGCAGTCAACTGCGACTGTCTCCCTTCTCCCCAGAGTCGGGTTTCTGTCACCCTAATACAACAGGTGTTCAACAGATAACGAAATCAGACCTACTCTGGTTATCTTCCCAACTCTTTTAACACTTTCCAACACACACTAGGTGATACAATAAAAATCTGCTTTTTATGTACTTTAACAGACGCCTATGCTTTCACAGTTTGTCGGCAAAAATTCAGAAAATTTTCTATCACCCTCCCTTTGTAACAGAAGATATGGACCTCAGCTACGAACATGTACTAAGTTATTTGTAGATTAATCTTATACAATTTTCTGCTGGCGACGGGCGTAAGCTTCCGCTACTTCAGAACCCAGATCGACACTGAGAAAAATGCAGAGGGGGGGTTTCTTTTATAGTCTTAGGAGTGACGCTACTCACACCACTAAGCTTGATTGCGTAATCTGCTAATTTCGCGTCCAATAGACCGATTTTCATGAAACTTGTTCCAGAATTCCGGACAGACTTGTGATTTATTTAGATGTTAATCTTATAATTTTACCACACTCGCAACAAGTGAAAAAAAATATTTCTGCCCAGGCGTTTCGCGGGTTTTCTTCATCCATTGACCTTGGCACGTGGAGCTAGTCCACTGATCTGACGCTGATTTTTACTTAGGCTTAACTGCATTTATATTTTACCCTGGGGGCTCTGTCCACGTAGGGTTTAAGAATAATTTAGATTATTTATTTCTGTATTTAGTGTGTTGCCAAAATCTCTCGTTACGCAGAATTCCGTGAATTTGAAAATTGTTGTGTACTCTAAGTCCACCGAGGTGTCACGGTATTTCACGAGCTTACCGCGGGTGAGTTCGCTCCCACGCGACAGCGAGGCTCTGGAAGCGCAACATGGCTGCTCTCAAAAATAAAAGTAGCTTGTTATTTGAAATAAATATTGAGAAAAATAAAAATATTTTTCTCATCGTAGAATTATGCGTTCAAGTGGACGTGGTCAGCTAAACCTACGAGCCAAACTCATCTTGTAGGATTCCAGCAAGATATAGCAGATATCCTGGATTCAGGAGGTCAGTTGAACTGTATCGCGATTGAGCTGCCTAAGGCATTCGATAGGGTAGATCATGGGAGACTACTGGCAAAAATTAGTGCAATTGGACTTGAAAGAGAGTGAGTGAATGGGTGGCTATGTTTCTAGAAAGTAGAACTCAGAGAATTTGAGTAGCGAAGCTTTATCTCCCCCTGTAATAGTTAAGAGGGGAATTTCTCAAGGCAGTATTATTGGACCTTTATGTTTTC
Organism: Anabrus simplex; assembly: GCF_040414725.1. Lineage (NCBI taxonomy): Eukaryota > Metazoa > Arthropoda > Insecta > Orthoptera > Tettigoniidae > Anabrus > Anabrus simplex. The sequence continues at coordinate 182,673,144 of NC_090265.1, forward strand.
TTATATACATCAATGATATGTGTAAAGAAGTGGAATCAGAGATAAGGCTTTTTGCAGATGATGTTATTCTCTACAGAGTCATAAACAAGTTGCAAGATTGTGAGCGGCTGCAAAATGACCTCGATAATGTTCTTAGATGGAGAGTATTTAATAGTATGATGATAAACGGGATTAAAAGTCAGGTTGTGAGTTTCACAAATAATAAATGTCCTCTCAGTTTTAATTTCTGCGTTGATGGGTTGAAAGTTTCCTTTGAAATAAAAGTAAGTTTCTAGGTGTTAATATAAGGAAAGATCTTCATTGGGGTAATCACATAAATATGATTGTAAATAAAGGGTACATATATCTGCAGATGGTTATGAGTGTATTTAGGGGTTGTAGTAAGGGCGTAAAGGAGAGGGCATATAAGTCTCTGGTAAGACGCCAACTAGAGTATGGTTCCCGTGTATGGGACACTCACCAGGATTTCTTGATTCAAGAAATGGAAAGAATCCAATGAAAAGCAGCTCTATTTGTTCTGGGTGATTTCCGACAAAAGAGTAGCGTTACAAAAATGTTGCAAAGTTTGGGCTGGGAAGCCTTGGAAGAAAGGAGACGAGCCGCTCGACTAAGTGGTATGTTCCGAGCTGTCAGTGGAGGGATCGTGTGGAATGATATCAGTAGGCGAATAAGTTTGAGTGGTGTTAAAAATAGGAAAGATAACAATACGAAGATATAGTTGGCATTCAAGAGGACAAATTGTGGCAAATATTCGTTTATAGGAAGGAAAAATTTCAAATTTCTTTGCAATCATTTAAGGAAAGGCTAGGAAAATAACAGATAGGGAATCTGCCACATGGGCGACTGCCGTAAATGCAGATCAGTAGTGATTGATT